>NW_004955447.1:7223317-7224693 GCF_000276665.1 Chinchilla lanigera | reverse complement strand
GGAGTCAATGAAACAGCAGGAGGCAACACAAATGACATAAAAATTATATTTGCAGAAATAATAGCAGAAAATTTCCTAAGTATGAAAAGAGGACCTGATATAAAAGACTGAAAGCTTTTACTTTAAAATCCAGAACAAAACAAAGTTGTCCGCTCTCAACAATCCTGTTCAACATAGTTCTGGAATCATTAGCAAGAGCAATTAGACAAGAGAGAGAACTAAAAGGAATAAGGATAGGAAAGGAAGAAGTAAAACTCTCTCTATTTGCAGATGACATGATACTTTACATGGAAGACCCCCAAAATTCCACAAGAAGATTCCTTGAATAAGCAACAAATTCAGCAGTGTAGCTGGATCCAAAGTCAACACACAAAAATCAATAGCATTTCTATACACAAACAACAGACTGACAGAGAAATTAAGGAAACAATACCTTTCACAATAGCATCCAAGAAATGGAAATATTTAAGAATCAATCTAAAAAAAGGAGTAAAAGATCTATTCAATGAAAACTGCAGTACTCTGAAAAAAGAGATCAAAGAGGATTTCAATAAATGGAAAACTATCCCTTTCTCATGGATAGTAAAAACCAACACTGTGAAAATGGCCATACTATCAAACTTATTGTACAGAGTCAACATAATTCTCATTAAACTACCATTAGTATATCTTACAGATCTAGAGAAAACATTCCTTAAATTCATCTGAAACCAGAAGAGACACAGAATAGCAAAAGCAATCCTGGGCAACAAGTACAAGTCAGGTGGAATTATAATCCCTGACCTGAAATTATACTACAAAGCCACTGTAATAAAATCAATATAGTACTGGCTACAAAACAGACCAAAGGATCAATGAAACAGACTGGAGGACACAGACACAACCATAAACACACTCAGCCACCTAATCTTTGATAAAGGGGCCAAACAAACTCACTGGAAGAACGATAGTGTCTTCAATAAATGGTGCTGGAAAAACTGGCTTGCCACCTACCAAAGACTGAAAATAGACTCAAGTCTATCACCATGCACTAAACTCAAGTCAAAATGGATCACAGATCTCAACATTAAAACAGAAACACTAAATGTATTGGAAGAGAAAGTAGGTAAAAACCTTGAAGACACAGGGATAGACGGAGAGTTCATGAATGAAAACCAATCTGCACGTGAAATACTTCAAAGAATCAACAACTGGGATCTCATCCTACTGAGAAGTTTTTGCACATCTAAAGAAATCACCAGCAGAGTCAAAAGAAAATCCACAAATTGGAAAAAAATTTATCTGATGGTCCCTCAGACAAAGGTCTTCTATTTAGAACATATAAAGAATTACAAAACATCAGCCCCGCCCCCCAAATTCAGAGACCCAATCCAAAA
>NW_004955447.1:7180772-7222702 GCF_000276665.1 Chinchilla lanigera | reverse complement strand
AGGTTTAATAGACAGTGTGAAACAAAAGGAAAATGCTCAAAAGTAAAGGGCAGTTGGGGTGTGGGAAAAGAGAAGGGAAAGAAGGGGAAATTATGTAAGTATGTATAGACAGGAGAGCTAACATAGTTGTACTACTGTCTTCTATTGCTCTATAGAAAGGAACAGTTAAAGATTACTTGTTTGATCAATCTTGTATGTTTCTATTTGTTTTCCTGAGAAACCACTTTGAAGTTATCAATAAGTAATACAATAACCATGGTTAATTTCCTACAACTTCGTTTGTTACTCTGTTTTGTTTGTATTGTTTTTATGCTATTTTGTAAACGGATGTCTGTCTGTTAATATGTTTTCCTTCTTTTGTTTTTTAAAATTAAAAAAAAGGCAAAAGATCTCAAATAAACAAACTATCACTGCCTCCAAAAGAAGGGAAAACTCAACAAGAAAATAAATCCTAAACAGGAAAGAAGTTATATTGATCAAAGCAAAAATAAATAAAACAGTGACTAAAGGAAAAACAATAAAACATTAACAAAACAGAGAGCATGTTTTCCAAAAAAGATAAAGAGTAGACAAATCTTTAGCTGACATAGAAAAAAAAGGCAGAAAGAAATGTAGAGAAGAAAAAGATGTTATAACTGATACTGCTGATGTTATTTTAAACATTAGCCTTATTAAATACTTTCATAACTTTAATTCTAGTGGATACGTAAGATGCTGAGTAGGTTTGCTTTCCCACAGGAATGAACATGAATCACGCCATGCATGGTAACTTGAGTAACAGCATGTGTAAGGTTTTTATGAAAGTGTATGTTTATGTGCACAATAATTGTAATATATGTTTATATATTTCCCACTTCAAAAATATTAAGTAAATATTTGAGAGAAAGAAAAATATTTCCCTTGTTTACATGAATAGATTTGAAAAGTGCACATTGAAAGATAAGGAAAAATTAGTGTAATCCACTTTGGAGTTAAGCATTTTACATCATTCTCCAATGTCTATGCTTACTATTTCATTCATACAATCAAAAGGTATCTACTGAAGAAGAATTAGGCTTGATATAAGCAAGTACTGTATCTATCAAAGAAGATTTAATCTTGACCTCAGTCAGCATTAGGTGTAATGGTTTGATTGTGGTCTTTTGGTCTTTTGAACAAATAGTTTTTCTGAAGAATCACACTATAAATTCTTCACAAGAAAGAGCATGAGCTATCACATGCATTTGATAAATTCTGTCTCGGTGAAAAAGCAGGAAATACAAGTTAAATCTAATCAAATAAATGATCTTTTAATTTTAAAAGATAAAGTTTCTAGTACTTTTTAAAATTCTGCTTTCAACTAATGAGAGCACTGAAATAAAGAAAAATCCAGTGCTATACTTAACTCCAACTTGCTGACCTGATTGGATTGAGTAATGCTTAGCACATCAGTGAAGCCCCCCTTCTGGATGTATCTGAGTGAGTCATGGGGCAAGCTTTGGGTACTGTATATGGTCCCTGGCCCCTTTCTGCCTGAAACTGTTCTCCTGATCTGCTTCCTAGCCACCATGTAGTAAACATCTTTGCTCTATCCTGCTATTCCTATATGATGTTTTCACCTTGCAGCCATCCAACCATTGACTGAATCCCCTGAAACCATAAACCAAATTAAAACTGTCCTCTTTTAAAATGTGAGTGTTGGACAGTGTCCGAGCAGTGGGAAAGCTGACGAATACTCCCAGGAAATTGTTGGATCATAAAATATTGAGAAACTGACTTGTTCTTAAAATTTTTAGAGAACTTAAAATTTAGCACTCTGTTTACAAACACTTTTAATATATTTTAATGAATTAATTTGCTATTTAAATGTACACTTCTTTTACATTTTAGCAAAATTATTGCTCATCTTTGTTTTGTAACTTTGGGGAAACTCAGAAGACCTCCTTTTAGAATGAATTTACTATGCAAAACCAAGTAAAAATGGAAGATTTATGGGCGAATATCACATCTGAAATAATGATAAAATTTAATATTTATTTTTAATAACATACATATATTATTCTCTCAATGAAAAGGTACCCAAGTACTCCACTGAAAGTTTTCTTTCATCATAAAGATAATTTTTGTGTGAGCATTACTTAAATTTGATGACAATAGGCTTTTTCACTTTGTTTCATATTGAATATGATGAAAAATATGATACCTATTTTTTAAAATACCACAAAATAATATGGTGTCAGTCTTTAATATTTTTCCTCATTATGGGAGGCTTTAATCTGCGCACTTATGTGTACAACTTTCATGTTAACATGAATGTTTATTGTCTTCAAGGGGGATGCACAGCTTAAATATTAAGTTGGATGATTTATTCCATAATTGAAAGGAAAACTTAATGGCCTGTGTATGTGATTTGAAGCATCCATTATTTCTAGATTCAGGTAGTGAAACTTGGTCCAGTTAACTCATTTCTGTATTGTCATAAAGTAAGCCCAGTTATGAGTCATGAAGGTAATATGTCCCAGTTAATAGCGTAAAAGGTTCCATGTAGGGACAAAATATCCAACACATTTGATATGAAAGGACAGGAGTAGGTCGATTTACGGCTTTGGCCTTTAGAATTAAGGTAGAAATAATGTTTCTGTTATGTACATTTCTACTTGTACCACTGGACACTACATCTGAGTTGATTGAATCAGAAAACAATTCTGCCTGTGCAACAAAATTCTATCTGGTTTGTCACAATGAAAAAGAACAGATCAAGTATGTATTACTTTGAAATAAAGAACAAAGGATTGCAGGTACTGTACATGCTCTCATGAGTACATTTTCTCTTTATAAATCAAATGCTGACTATAAGAAGAAAAACCTCTCCATTTAAATCAGAAAAGCACGGCCCAGATTGTCAATCTGAGTTTAATTTAAAAATTAACAATGTATTTATTTAAAAAGCATAGATAGATAAACACAAACTATAACCATTTTTTTCATTAAAATAAAAGTAAATGTTCAAACTTTCTACTTAAGGATTTGTGAGAAAGTATACTTGGATGGTGCGGCATGGTACACTTACTGGTAGCTATAATCCCACACGACGAGCACTGGAGAGAACGCACAGGTCACACCATTGCGGGAAACCAGTTGTCTTTAAATCGCACACTGAGAGTTACAGTGAATGAAGCCGTTTTGCTAATATTCAACCCAGTGTTACAGAACGTTACTCTTTGGAACCGAAAATCTGTAAGTTAGCAGAAGCAACTGCTAATGTAGTTTACTTGGCTAAAGTAGTCATGCATTTGCTGCTAATTTTCAGAGTGCATGTACCTAACTGGGTCTCAAATTAAGCAACATCAGATGTCAATAGTTAGGGGCTTAATTCTTTCCTCAAAGAATGGGAAATTCATATGCTGAACGAGTTGCTAAAAACCAACCTTTAACAACACACCTTCTGAAAGCTTCACCCAGGCATACTCTGACACAAATAGCATTACAGCTTTGTTACTAGTGTTGATTCTCACTGTTAACTTCATTTCTTCTTTGTTTAATATTATCAGTTCTATAGACTTCTCCAATCATTCCTGGTATTTATTTTTTTATATATCCCAGTTATCTGGCAATCTCAATTTAAAAACCAGAATAGGTCTTAGCTCTTTTTCAGAAGCGAGGGCAGGAAGAAAAAGGACACCAGAAAACTAATAACTCTAAAAGTCTGATCTGAGGGCTGATTAGAAAGCATGTTCTTGATGCTGTAATATGGAAACCTAGACTTCAAGGTTATAGTCTTAACCCAAATTAGAATAGGTTTTAAAGTGCTTTCTTTTTCCTTTGTTATTTTATGATTAACATTCTGCTGCCATTTCTCAGAACATTGACTCTTTTGTGATTTCATGACAAAGAGATAATAACAGTATCCAGTGTAATAAAACAAATACTTATTCATCATGCCTCCCATGAAAAGAGAGTAAAGTTTTATAGATAGATTGTTATATTAGCATAATAAAAAAATGAAGTCAAGACGATATTACCATTTTACATTGAAGTGCTAAGCTCCCACCTAAATTCCTAAGTTCAGTAAGCACAGCATCTACTTCAGTGCAGGTGTGTCTGGGCCCAGGACGCCATCCTCAGTGCTCTGCTGCTAATGCCCTGTTCTCCAGGCGGCAGTGTGGAAAATCTTTACATGCATCCTGCGCAGCCTGAGACGATTCGCACTCCTTAGCAGGGTGTTTATTTGCTACTTTTTCCCCTCGTGTGTTCTCTAGCGTTCCTCTTCCTAATTCTTCCTCAGTCTACAGAGCCATGCACTATCCTCTCAATAGCTATAAAATCAGGTATTTCGAGGTCACAATGACTTAAATTCAAATCCTAGTAACTTTACACTGTACCAGAGAGAAAATTTCTCTCTCTGTGAATTGTAATTCCTTTCTTCTGGGTTATTTGTAAGGGTTTGATTAGAGTATACATTCCTTAAATTTTTAAAAATTCCTTTTAATTGGAACATATGTTCCTTGGAGCTAAGTAAGGCGCTCCCTGGACAAGATTAAGCACTCAATAAATGATAACTATGTAAAATGATTGCTGTGGTTAATATGTCAGTAGTCACTGAGTTTTAGCAGCCTCAGTGTCTGTTCCTTTCAAAACAGACTGGTGTCTCAGAACCAGAGTGGTTGGAACCTTCTTGGCCTGGAGAATAGCTCTGGTTCACTTTGGAGGAGCTCCGGTCCTCACTGTGAGCATCACTTCCTGGTTCCGGAGGGGAAGATGGGGCACTGCCAGGCTCCTGGAGAAGCTTGCTGTGTTGGCTTTCCTGATGGGAACGCTGCCATCTTGATCATCAAAGGAGCTTGGGACCTCACTGTTGCTGAGGATGGCTGTGGTACCTTTCAGAGGAGCTCTGGTTCTTACTTTGAGCATCGCTTCCTGGCTCCAGTGCAGATCCCTCAGCCTGCTGGCACAGATCCTTCATCCCGCTGGCACAGACTTCCTAGATTCCACCACTGTCCTTTCTGTCTTCTCAGCGCAGATCCGTGAAACAGGCCTGTATGAGATATTGTTATGGGCTCTGGGCCTCCAGTTGGATTCCTCAGGGGCATTTTTATGAGCTCTAGGTCTTCAGCTGGACTCATGGAGGACATTTCCATGGGATCCAGGCCCTCAGCTAGTTTCCTTGGTCTTAGTGTGTGGACAGATTTCCTGCACTCTCTTGTATATCATTCTCTGGGTGACTATTATAAATAATTTTATAAAATATGTGTCCTGTATTATATTGTTCCCCCTGAAAAATAAACCCCAAACCGTAACAACCACATTGTGCACATGTCTGAAAAATAGTCTAGATTTGGCATAAACAAATTTAAAATATTCACTCAGAATTCAAAATTTTAAGAGCTTACATTATTAAGCATAAGTTATCAAAAAACTTATATTTTTTAAAAACTCTATGGGCTTCAGAAGGGTGTAGGAGATATTAACTTTCTATAATTCTATAGTATAGTATTAAAATTTTAATAAAATGTTTTCTTCTAAGAAATAATATAAAATTAACCATTCAAATAATATGAAAATACTCATCTAAAATTATAGATGATAGACATAGGTTTTATGTTTCTCTATGTCTCTGTTTTTTCTTTTATCTTTTTGCATGTAATTTTAAATTTGCATCTTCTCAAAATTTCTAGGTTAAAGCCCTAGCTCCTTAAGCATGGATACTTTCAGATGGAGCCTTTGGGAGGTAATTTGCTTAGGTGTGGATTAGGGAGGCCTCTTTAAGATAGGACTATGCTCCCATAGGAAGAGGAGGAAGAGAGAGATCTCCTGATCTCCCTGTAGATGAATGCAGATAAAGTCATAGGAGGTCATACTGGTAGCAAAATGGAAGTTGTCCACAAGCTAGCAAGAGAGCTCACACCAAAAACTGAACTGTCCAGCACTTTGATCTTAAACTTTTCCACTGCAGAACTGTGAGAAGTAAATTTCTGCTGTTTCAATCACCCAGATGACAGGTCTGGTGGTCTGGCTTGACTCACAGAGCACTGTTCAAAACACACGACAGTGAGATGAAAGGTAAGGGTGTGACTTACCGGTTTGGAATAGGCTGGATTAAATTATACATTTTCAAGAATGATTTTTATAGGAGACTTTTCAAGCCTCAATACAGTTTGCCAGGGATTTCTCTTAAGCAAAAATTAACACACCATGAATGTTAAAAAGGGGAAGGTTTCAGTGATATCACTGTGACAATCATATCTTTCTCTGAGAGATGTCTGAGCCATAATGGTAAGATACTGTCAATGGGAATACATTCAAAAATTCTGTAAGCACTAACTTCCAAAAATTCTAACCTCTGTTGTAATACCTAGTACGTTAGTGTCTGTGTGTGTGCATGTGTATGTCTCAATGCAACACTCAGAATCATTTAATCAGTGTCCACTCTAGGTCCTTAATTACACAGAGACATAATCTTAAAACACAACTTAATTACGAGTGATACCTTATCTATCATTGATTTATTTGTATAACATTTTCAAGCAATTGTTACAATGCTCATGATAATCCAACTGGATTAATAATGTTGAATAATCCAACATGGCTAATATAGTATTAACCATGACACTGCCAGTGATAAATGACTATACAAAAGTAAGAATATATAAATAGATGGTTCAGGAACAATATTACTTTTAATGAGATTTTCCAACTACAAAGGTACATTGTTTTATTTATTTATTTATTTATTTTTTTGGTTTTTCTCTGGTACCAGGAACCAAACTCACGACCTTGCGCTTGCCAGGCAGGCGCTTTGCCGCTGAGCTAAATCCCCAGCCCCAGGTACATTGTTTTATACTAATCATTGCAAAATCAACCAAGACATCATAAACATAAAACACCTATTGAATACCCTTAATTTTCTCTAAATGTGTCTCACATGCAAACATTAAAAATTAATCTTCTGTGTAAATGTGGGCAAAAATACTGAGTTTTCAAAAGCCAGATATGTGATAATTTACTAGAATGGAAAAATTTTAGTTATACAACTAAGCATACCATGCAGATTTGGCTCTGAGCCTACAAAGAAAGAGAGAATCTCAAATTAATATGTGGTCTGGACAACCAGCATAATTTGCGGTTAGGAAATATGACATTTAGGAGAATTTATTTTGATGATTTATGTCATATGTATTTGCTCTATCCACATTTTAGGTCCCTAATCTAAAGTAATAAGTAGTTACAAATGTAGTTCTTAAGAAGCAACTCAATATCCTTGATAAATTTCCACTTACAGAAGTCCACAAATAGTAAGAATTTTTATTTTTATATATTATTCTTCAGCTATATTGAATGGTGTCTAGAGATAAAAATGGAATGATTCCTAATCTCAGTGGATCATATTTTATAGTAGAGAATTTGTAAAGTTTTTTTGTACTTTTAAATTGCTAACATTTTTTGTGTTTTTAGAGGTACTGAGGTTTTACTATTTGTTATATCCATCCATATTATAAAAGTCGAGACTGGGCATTTATTGAATGTGTACTATATACATTTCTCCTCACAAGAGCTCTGAACGTATCATCACAGGTTGCCTCCCATTCGTCCTTTGCCTATTGGATTGTCTTCTCTGTGTAACCCTACACATTCCTCTTCTGAAACTCTTTTTAACGCCGTCTCCCTCACTTACCTAACTCCTGGATACTTACTGCTGGGACTCTTAGTCTGTTTCAAATTACAGACAGCATTCCTTTGTCCCCAACCTGCTTTTCATGTTTTCTTTACCTTTAGCCCTATCGAATACATGGTTTTCTTCCCGGGGTGGCTGTTTTCTCTGTCACACGCAGGCTTTTGTATGGGGTAAATTTCCCATTGCCCTTTGCAGACCTTCTCTTAGTGGCACATTTTATTTTCCTCCGTGGGTGCCATCGAGCTGTCATTCCACATTGTCTTATGCTGCTGACACCATCCTCATCGTTCTGTGGAACCCTGTCCCTGCATGATATGCAAATTAGGCAGCCTGTGACCAGTACAGAAATGACAGTATGCAATGCTACCTAGCATAGACGGGAATACAGTTTCTCCCTAAGTTTCTTGTAATACTATTTCTTGAAACTGAGTCAAGGTCCTGAAGAAGTCAAGAGGTCACAGTGCAAAGCTACACGCATATGATCTAGGTTACAGCCCGGCTAACAACTAGAAGTAGCGCCCAGACTACAGTGAAATTCACCGAAATGCACCTCCACACTTTGAGTTGTCTCAGCTGAAACCATGTTCACTACAAATTAGGTCTTGCCACGTTTTGTCAAAATTAAAGATTTCTGTACAAAATGACTGATCTCAGTTGTTTTGATCAACTAAATTTCGGAAGATTTCTTTTGCAGCTAATTAATAACAGAATACTCCCCATTTCCTTCTCTTTTATTTTGAGATTGGGTCTTACTATGTAGTTCAGGCTAGCTTTGAACTCACTATGTAGCCCAAGCTGGCCTTGAACTTGCAGCAATCTTCCTGCCTCAGCCTCCTGAGTGCTGGGATTACAGGTGTGCACCACCACATCTGGCTCCAATTTCCTTCTTAAAACTCGTCATTAAACAACCAACCTGCCCTCAAACTATGCCAACAGCCAATTCACTTCCTTGCGACTCTGTAGCACTCCTTATAGACTTTAGCTTCCGGCACATTATTGTTATTTTCAACACTATTCCCACAATAATTCCTAGTAATCACAATATCTAGGTATATAAGATTTCCAAAACACACAAGCCCCAGACCTCATCTTCAGTAATAACCTTTTACCTATCTCAGCTAACAGTTCATGTAATCAAATAGTACCTACATAATCAAATCAAATCTTATGATTATTAATAGCTGCAAAACTTATGAACTCAATTTCAAGTAGCCCACTGTTTAATTTCCATCTGTTCCTTACTTACCCTAGTGTCCGCCTCCACCAACTTCCCAGCTCCACAAATTCCTGAAATCCACGGCCCCACCACCTCTTTACTGTCCTTTCCCATACTAATGGACTTATTAAACATACTCAATTCCTTTTTTGAATTTATCACCTTATCATTTAAGGTCCAAACCCAATTCAACCTGTCTAACTCTTCACCTCATCCTGTATTTGTAAGCTTAATGTAGCCGCAAAAGCAACACCAGTCGTGTTGACTGATAGCACTTTAAATTTAAGATAATTAAATGCAAATGAATTTTTAATGATTTCCAGGAATATAACACATTTTCATACACGTCACCTTCCTTTCCCCAGGAAACAGTGTCATACCTCTCTGCTTACATTTTTATTATTATTTGCTGATACTTTCTCTGCTTATTGCTGTTTGAGAGAGAGGCAGACCCAAGTTCCCACAGCCATACCTGCCATACCTGTATCTGGCTTGTACCTTCCACCTTCTTCTGTTAATATGAATGAGCTACCGTGTGTCTGTTTAAGGCCAAACCACTGAAGAATATACCACCCAGCCACGAGATTAACTTTGCATTCTCTTCAATTCCAATGACCTATATCTATCTTCTTTTACCACTATCACGCTGTCTTGATCATAGTAACTGTACATTAATCTTTACTCAGGATGTGTACATCCTGTACACTCTCCTTTGTTTTGAAGAAAATCTATTTGGCTGATTATATTCACTTAAAATTTCATGTGAATTTTAAAATAAGTGTGTCGATTTTACAAATAAAGTTTACTGAATTTTTAACTGGGATTACATTATGCCTATAGACAAATCTCAGGACTCTACATAACTTAATGAGTTCTCTAGTTCATTAGCAAGATATGTCTTTCATCCTCTTATCTCACAATAATACTCTTCAATTTTTGCTGACAAGGTCTTAAATATCTTTTGTAAATTTTGATCTAAGTGTTTTATGTCTTAAGAAAGTCTAAAGAAAATTCTTAACTTTTTCACCTTCCAGTCATTTGCAGATAGTATACAGAAATACTGTCAAATTTGGTACATTATTCCCATATAGGCAAATTTGTAATAGTTTTATCTGTTAACATGAAGTGACTAAGTGATAAACACCTAGCTGCTAAAACATGGTCGCTGAATGTGTTCATGAAGTTGTTTCCAAAGATATTAGTATTTCAATCAATGGAGTGTTTAACGATGTTCACATTCACCAGTGGTGGTAGTTATCATTCAATCTGTTGAAGGCATGAATAGAACAAAAATTAGGAAAAACGGCAAATTTAGTATCTCCTCTAGAGCTGAGATATATCTTTCCACACCTTTGGACATCACAGCTCCCTGTTCTTGGGCCTTTAGACTTTGGCATAACTACACCTCTGGTCTTCCTTATTCTTCCACTTGTGGAAAGCTGATTGCGGAGCCTGACCTTCGTAATCAGGTGAGCTAATTCCAATACATACATAATCCATATATGCATACATACACACATACATACGTACTTTCTTTGGGTTCTGTCTTTCTGGAGAACCTTTACTAATAAACTTTTTAAAGCCAATTATTAAATTTAGCAGTTGCTTTGCAAGTTCTATGTCATCTATAAAGAGTCAATTATGTTTTTCCTTTCAAATTTACTAGCATTTCACTATTTTTGCCTATTATAATGGATTAAAATCTAGTAAAATATTGAATAGAAGAGGTATTATTGATTTCAAATTCAACTCTATTATTCCAGAAGATAGGATAAGTTCAATATTTTAAAATTTATTGAGATTTGTTTACAATATAGCACATGATCTATCTTGGTTTCCATTTGTAGAGAATGTGTATTGTACTGTCACAGCTGGATTCTATTTCTACATTAGTACTAGTGGCTTTATAGCACTTTATAATCAGAGTGTTCAAGTCTTCTAGCTTGGTACTAATTTCTTATATATTTAATTACGCAGGTAATTGTGTTAAATTTACCTTTGGTGATTATATATATTGATCTATTCTCAGACTAATTCTATCAAAATTTTCTTTCTATACTTGGTTTTTTTTGTATAAACATATTTATGACTTCTACGATTTTCAGTGATTTAACAACTTTATCATTTTGAAATATGAGTCTTGATTTTTACTAATATTCCTTGTCTTGTACTGTATTTTTGTGCATTATTAACAATGGCTAATATGGCTTTCTAATGCTTCCTTTTTACACAGTATATCCTTAATAATCCTTCCATTTTGAAATTATCATGTGTCTTCATATTTACTACTTGTTTCTCCTAAACAAAATGCCATTAACTTTTTCTGAATAATCTTTTGGAGAATAAAGTTGTATTTTGCTTTTTCAACTGTACATTAGTAGTCTGCACATTTTAACTGGAGTTAAGCCAATTAATATTTAATGAATTTATTGATTCAGTTGGATTTTAATCTACTACTGTTTTATTTGTCTCTTTAGAACTATTTCCTCTTTTCTGCCTTATTGTACCTTACTGAAATTTTTAGTATTCAGTTATAACTATTTGTTGGCATTTTATTTTTATTTGAGCTAGCATTTAGAAGAATTAATACTATATTATTTTTTCATATTAAAAACATTCTTTTTCATATTTACTCACATTGTTGCTGTGACTTAGTGCTTGTAATGAAAGAAAAGTATAGACCTTTCTGAATAAATTTTTTAAAGTATAAAATATCCTTTAAAATATTGTTTAAGGTAGAAGATATATATAATATTTATAAACACACTGTATGCTCTCAGTAGATATCATAAATTTACTTTAAAATAGATAACCACTCAAAATGATAAGATTTATACACAAATACACTCTGGAAGATGAATTTTAACTTTTAAAATATCCTGTCACAAATTTAAGAGATAGCTAATTTCTAGTATTATAAGTAAGGCAAAGTATAGGGCATTTCACATTTCCTTAAGGAAGGAAGTTCACGTATGTCTTCAATTCAAATTTGGCCTTTACTATTTATTCTCATAGAATTCAGATAATTTAAAAATATTTCCTGTAATTTATTTTATAATAAATTAAGTAACAAAGGAGCACCCAATCACAAATTTATCAGCTTTTATGTTTTATCTGACCATATTTGGGTTTGTTTGAAAATCCTGGATTTACATTCACATTACGCACACACATACTAAAATATTTGCATATTTATGTTTCAAATCTAGTAGTTTCATTTTAATCCTCAACCTTAAACAATATCTCAATATGGCAGAAACACAAAGGAATATTTATTTCAAACTAGCCTTACCTGCCCCATGTAAAGGCGCTCTACCGTGGTATGCTTGTATTAAATATATAAGACAGGAAGTGTCTGTCCCTGCAAGCCCTGGGGAAACATCTGAAGAGAAAGTTTGTTTGGCTTTTATTCACACTCTAGTCCCTAGTATACTTTTTTCCATCATTTACCTGTGTCTTCTGTGTATGTATCTAAATTTCCATCAAAATGGAAGCAAGTTCACTTGTGAAGAGAGCATCATAGACAACCCTAAATGATCCTGGTGTAATCCTGTGAGTCAGGGTCGCTGAAGTTTGCCCAGTACAAAGCCGAAGTACACCTTTCCCTTCCTCTTTCCCTGTAATTCAGCTACTGTTCCACCCTGACAAACCTATCTCCTTTGCCTGAGATAAGGAGTTAGAAAGTCCCAGCCCGCGGCAGCTGCTCAGCCCACGGTGGGAGCTTCTCAGCATGACAGCTGCCACAGCGTGATTTGTGGAGCTCTGAGTCTCAAAATCATTCTATAACCCAATACTTCTACTCATTTTAAATTTCATGGTGCACCTAAAAACTTTTTAGTCCACAAATATTTATAACTCTCAGAAACACATTTTTACAACATAAATTAACAGATAAAGGTCTTTGACCTCACTACTGATTAATCCATGGTGGGGCTGTGGGGAAGGTTGAGACCACACCTGTCTTCGGAGGAGGCTCTTTGTCTTTTGTGTCCTATTTCTTCAAAGATATTGCAGGATGGTGATTTTCTGATTCCTCACTCAACTGCTGGATTCTTCCAGGTGACTGATCATTGTTCAATGACCAGACATATTTTCAGTATTGCACTGGACTTTCCCCAAGTCCACAGCTTGTCTTGCCTTTCCCGTCCTCTTTATTTGTCTTTCATAAGAGCACGAAAAGACCACTCAGGACTGAAATATAATTAAAAGAACAATTCCGGCCCTTCTCTAAACCTGTCTGCCGTCACAATTAGCCATCAGGAGTACTGAGATTTGCAATTTAATTGTCTAATAACATATGGTCTGAGCTCTGCGGTCATTAGTGAAGAAGAAAGTCTCCCAAGCTCATCCAATATTCAGATTACAGAGACCTCTGTGCGTCCTCAAAGCAAAGCTACAGATAATATAGGTTTTTACTGTAGCAGTCGAAATGATTGCATAGCACTTGTAGGACAGTCTAAATAAGTTGTTTCAGAGTTCATATTTTATCTTAAATCACTCGCTATAATGCGATACCCTAGGAATAGAGAGTGCATCAAGGGAGTTTAAAAAGCATAATTAAAATAAAAAGAGGCAAAAGATAGAAGGATATCATTAAGTGACTGATAATTTAGGGTCATTAACTAGGCTTAATTGCCTCATGCTTTACCTTCTCCATTCTCTTAATACTCAGCCATACCATATTTTTTGTTAAATTAATGAAATGTATCCACATATATGTATAGATTTAAGACCAATAGATATCTAAATTTAATATGATTTAATATAAATATAACATTTAGTATGATATATTGTATTACATATTGCCAGAAACTGATGAATGTAAGTATTGCACACAGCAACTGTATGTATTTTGATTTTTTTTTTACTTTTCTTGTGTTCTTAATGCTAATGTGGTGTTTGACTTTAAAGCACAAAAGTATAAAGACATAGACAGTTGTTTTTCACTTAGTTTTATATTTGGTCTCCCTGCTATGCTATTGCAACAGAGGGAGTCTGGCTGATTTTACTGAAGTCCTTTGGTTGTGATTGTATGTTACAATATACCCAGTTGTCTGAAATAAAGGACAGCTTTTGAGAGAAAGAAAATTTCTGTCTGTGCATAGAAAGAAAAACATTTCATACTGAAACACGCAAGTAGAAGCTCGATTCAATTGTGTTTACAAGCCTAATGTTCTGATAATCTTTTTATGAAATTGTTCAGATATAAGTAACCAGGTACTACCAATGCACAACACAGACTTGCTGATAATGAAAATTATAATTCATCGTGTATGTATACTTATTATATGTCAATTTTTTTAAAGTATGTTCCAAAAGTTTTGTAATGTACAGATTTTTCTTGATTTCTTTAGTTACATTTTGCTTTTTCTAGGTAAAAGGAAACTACTAGTGAGTTAGCAATGTGAATAGACAGCACATCTAATGGCAGTTTCTGGTGCAAATTATTCCTTTTCCTTACTTAAAAAAAGAAAGAAAGGTAGAAATGTCAAGTGTTGTACTTGTAGCCTAAGAGGATGCTTATCAATTCAGGTACACAAAAACTCATTGAAAAATCAGATGTAAATATAAAACCATGAAATGTCTAGAAAGAATTGAAACAATGAACTGCAAGAAATATATGGTCTCTCCTTTTATACCAAGATTTAAACACAAGTAAAACTCTTCTTAGTGTCCAAGTTGCTTTCACTGTATTATTTCCTTCACCATATTTTTCACTGGACACAATAATCAAGTCATATAAGTGGAGTTTTGTATAGAACTTAGGGTAAATATAAACATGTATGGATAAAAGATTAAAGACTTCAAAATCACTGTGTAAGAGGGAAAAAAAATCTAGAAATCAAGCCAAGAAAATAAAAAGGTGCTTTCTATAGCTAGGCAGAGATGACTAGGTAAACAAACATGTTTCTTTCAAATTGTTCAAATGTACTATCATTTATCTGTTTCATATTTTATACTCAAACATATATTTTATACTATTTGTAATATGTACATATACACACTGCTTCTATAATACTGTTTTTGTATGATGTGTCTGTATTCTCTCTCTCCAAAATATAATTTCCTAGAAGACTAGAGCTGTGTTATATGTATGTATTACAAACAATGAAATATAGATGAGTCACACAGAGCATTCTGAAACCATCTACACAGAAGGAATTAATATTTGCAGGTGCATATATAACACATTCACTGATTTTTAAAAATTGTATCATTTTAATATGTGGAAATTTTGAACAAAATCCTGGTAATTATCCATGTAAATAAAGAAAATTTTAGAATACTCACGCCAACATCTTCCTGAGAAACAGAACAGGGTATATAGCAGCTAAAACTCTGAGTGAATAAGTAAATGTGAAAAATCTAGATGCCTCTACAACCAAAGGAGTGACTACTGAGTTTAGGGGAGGTCTTTTATAAGTATCTACTTCTCCAAAGACAGACCTGGTGCGTTCACAACGATGCATGCCATCAAAACATTAATCATTTAGTGAGTCAGTGCGTTAATTTTTTCCTTTCTTAGAAAATCTGACATGCTACATCATCTGCTAATTTTCAAGTACTATCTGACTGCAAATATACACTGCCTTAAAGAAAGTCTGTATTTAAAGGTAGTAGGAGATATTTTCAAACCTTAGAATTTTTTCAAATTTCTATCTATTGGAAGAGAATTAACTAGCTATAGCTTGAAGTTGCTACATTAGTGCAGTGGCATTTGGCAGGAAGTGCTGTGACTTATTTTAAACACTGCCTATATGACGGTGGCTATAAAAAAGAAACAACTGAACACAATTTCATTCATTCACTCACTCACTCACTCGTAAGTCTGTGATGATTTTATTTCAGAATTGTGAAATGGTAATAGGGTTTAGGAAGATATTTTTATCATGATCCTAACATCTAGCTTTTCCTATATTAGACTGGAATATTTTCATACAATATAGGTTTTTCCCATCTATAATGGTTATCAATCTGTTTGCTGCAAACCTCCTCCTGCTCTTAAACTGTACAGACACACATCTGTGGCCCATTTAAGTAACCTACTGAACCCATTGGGACCATTGGAAAAGCTATTTACTCTACTCTAAAGTGTAGTGATTTCAGCCTTAAAGTGTTCACATTTTAAAAAAAAAAACAGACTTTCTCAAGTGAAAAACGTAAGGAAATAAAAATACAAGGGCCTTACTAAAAACATACACACTCATCATTTTTCTCAAAAACAAGACCCCCAGTATGAATAAATCATGAATATACTGATCTAAGAAAAGTAAAAAAAATGGGGCTGGGGATTTAGCTCAGCGGCAAAGCGCCTGCCTGGCAAGCGCAAGGTCGTGAGTTCGGTTCCTGGTACCAGAGAAAAACCAAAAAAAAAAAAAAAGAAAAAGAAAAAAACAAAGTTACTGCTTCTCAAATTTCTTCATCTCTTTACTTAAAATAAATTCCAGAAGATTTTGCAAAATCTGTTCTTTTAGGTCTTTATTTTAGTCACCAAGGATGTTGGTTATTGGTAGTAGCTCATACACCTTGTTGATAGTCGCTGTCTACACTCCTAGGCACTGATGACAAAGAGATGATCAAGACTTCCTTAATTGAGGCCTGTGATTTAGCTCAGTGGCATAGCGCCTGCCTGGCAAGCGCAAGGTTGTGAGTTCGATCCCTGGTACTGGAAAAAAAAACAACCAAAACCAAACAAAAAAAAGACTTCCTTTAATTGACTGTCAGTTACTTGAATTTGTTTCTTTCTATAAAGTGGTATAATAATATTGTATCATTTTATGGCTTATGTGAATCCTGTCAATATTGGACCCAATACATGACACATAATAAGCATTCAATTGGCAGTATATGTTTTATTTTTCACTTATCAAATATTATTGCTGGTCAGAAAGACTGTCAGAACTTGGATAGTTTTAAAAATGAAATGAACATGAATAATATGACACAGACATAAAGGGAAAAGACTGTCACTGTCACAGTCATAAGAGGTCACATGACTAACACCACGGGAATACGTTAAGTGCTACAAAGAGAAACGACACCAAGGCAAGAGGATTCCAGCTCAAATAAGTCAGGGTTCAGGGCCTTTTTACAGTGACTACCACTAAATTGCAAGACAGGCAAATATATTAAAACAATGCACCTATTTTTATTTTCATTTCTAGAATTCTGATGGTATCACAATAAAGATTATTTCCTTTGTCTTAATGGACAGAGGTTGACTATATTAAACAGAATCTAAAATAAGACTAGTTAATAGAAAAGCCTTTCTCTCTAGTATATTTATATTGTTTGTTAAAATAAATAGATGAAAAATCCCAAATTAGTTTGCAGAATAAGATTAGCCTGATCTCTGATATCAATTTGAAGTCAAGTAAATGCCATAAAAGCTACACTCTGCATATGTATACTTTGCAGTTCTACTATCTTAGAAAACTGCATTATCACATGCATTGTTTTCATCATTTTCCTATCCTTGGAACAACATATCCAACACCAATAGCTTTATTTTAGCTCTCAGTTTTGGTCCATGGTTGGCTGGTTCCAAGACAAAAACAAGATGGCAGAAGGGCATGGGGGCAGTGCTCAGCCCATGACAGTGAGGAAGGAGAGAAGGGATGAGCCAGGACAAAAACATACTCTTTACTTTTCCACGTTGCATCTCCGTCCTACCACTTCCCACTAGGCCCTACCTAACAACACATTAGGGTATTCAATTCAGCAACGGATGAAACCACTAATGGCTATGGCACCGCATGATCCAATCACCTTATACACACACATGCACGTGGGCACACACACACACACACACACACACACATGAGCATCTTGATTGACACTGCAGATCTAAACCATGGCATTCATTTTCTTCTTTTACTTAATTTTTTTTTTTAAGTAAGAAAATAAAAGCAATTGCTCCAAATGACAAACAACTAAATTACATTGAAAAATAAAAGGAAAAAATGGAAAGGTTCTATTGCTACAAAACATAAAAAGAATGTCACCTCTAGTTGGGAAGGTATACATTTAAGCACCATTCCACAAATATCAGACCACAGCCATTTAAAATAAGCATATTACCAGGAGCTGATGTAGTCAAAAGAGAATTTAATTTGTAAAAAGAGTCAATATGTGTTATATACATGAACCAACTGCACACAGTGAATGTGATCTTAATGTTCTGCAGACACGCACCTCTACGGGGGGCAGATGGAATGCCAAGGACAAGCACGATTTGCAGAATAATTTGGGAGGATCTGCCTGTTTTACACCTTCATATACACTTCCTAGAGTAACACCTATGTGTTAAAATCAATGTGGTTAAGATGTCTACCATGCTAGTACTTGAAAGCGTGCAAAATATTTGAGATAATCTGTTACTATACTGTAATAAAATTAATTAGACCTAGACTAACTAAAAATGACAAATAATGCTGGTGAGAAAGAAGAGCAGTCTAATTATACATGAAATGTGAGCCAATTGTCTAAAATTTATGAAATGAGCAAAATAATATTATACATTGCACTGGAGATTCATACACACATACATACACAGAGTGAACCCACAAAGTACAAAATGGTATGGCTTCCAGGGAGTATTCACTTGAGAGAGGTTTAATGTTCATTATAAAGAATGGAATCTCAACTTGTTTAAATTGGAAGGATACCAAAAAATCATTTCAGCATTTCTTTTCTAAATTAGATCTATATTCTAACTAATACACTCTATGGTTTGGTATAAAAATATGAGTAGTAACTGCTGGAAATGGAGATGTTCTGGGAATTAAAGTTCTATTTTACTTAATTTTTTATATCCTTAAATAAATAAATGTTCAAGTGTTTCATATTATAAGCCTACTCATTTTACTACACTGATTGAATTTCAAGGTACAGTCAGCTTTCAAGGAAAATTATATGACCAGAAAATGACAGGCCACAAAATGTTTCCTAAGCCATTTCTTACATAATGAAAGGTAATAAGCTTACTGTAGATATTTGTAAATATAATTATAAAATGGATACAGCACACATAGATAAATGCTAACAGCTAAACAGCCCACATAGATAAAACTTAGCTGCTGTGAGCCCAAACACCACAGGACTAGTAGCTTCTAAATTTAGACAATTAATCCAAAGTCAGATAAAGAAAAATATAACTTAATTTAATTAAATTTAATTTTGGTAGTGATATTTGCAAAATCTAATGTTTCTTCTGAGGTATTGCATTGTCTGGTGTGAGAAACTGAAAATGTAAAGAAGGACCAAAGAGATATTGTGAAATAGGAAGTAACTGTTCAAAGGGAAAGAGGAACAGGGGAGGGAGGAAGCAAGGAGAAAAAAAAGAAGGATAAAATGGATACAGAGCTTTGTAAATAAGACGAGGGATTGAAGAGGGGGAGGGGAATGGGGAAAAAAAAGAGGAACTGAGGTGTGTCATGTACAGGTACAAATTCTCTCCCATGAATGTGATCATTATGCACAGCTAAAAGGTACCAATAAACAATTATAAATTTTTTAAAAAGAATAAAGAAATGTGCTTATGTCACTTCTTCCTCTTATCCTTAAGAAGAAACAAATTTTTTGGTTTCCCCTATTGCTTAAAAAATCTTCAGGGAATTCAGTCTGTGCAGGCACACTTTCATTAAAATCCACATGTTAATGTTTAATTCAGAAAAACTCTCAAAAGAGAAATAAGTGTTGAGGATATTCCGTGATTTACATAAAATACAGTTGTCAACAAAAATGCACGGCAGGGGTGACTTTCTCTTGCTTTTCTTTTGCGTTATCTTTCCCATCTTCGGCTCCATCTGAATTTTAATTCTGTTCCTATTCCTATTGCACAGTTCGCAGGAAAATGACTTAAAGCAGACAGCACAGAGGAGAGTGCTAAATCAAGGACGTAAATCACTTCTTCCCCATCCCACAGCCAATTGAAAGAGCACCGCGGCATTAAAGCTTGGAAATAATATACTGTCGAGCCGACACAGCAGAGGGATTCTACTTCAAATTACAGTATCGTCCAGGGGACCGTGCAATTAGAATTAACCCGCTGCCCCAATGCCAGTGACAAACAGTTGCGCAATCATGCGTCCGGGAAGGCACCCGCGCTAACATGGAAGTGATTTCTGAGGTTCTAGTGTACTTTTAAATACATCACCTTACACTTTCCAAACTTGGTTTTAAATGGAATGTAATAGTTTTTTTTTTTTTCCTATTAAAAACAGATACAGTTTGTGACATTATAAAATCAAGCAGGAGAATGCCTGGTACATGATAGGTATTCAAAAAATATTTGTGTAAATATAATCATTCCAATTCTGAAGTAGTTTCTAAAAAATTAAAATCATTTCTCAAAGCAAAATTTTTACACAATAAGGTTCATATGAACTAATAACTATACTGACTTACTAAATCAATGTGAATAAACTTATACTTTGCCTTGAATTTCATAAACATGTATGCCAGGATATGTGTATATACAAAGCATGCATACAATGCGTGAGCATGCACACACATCTACATCAGCTCATACACATAATTCAAAGGGAGAGAATGAACAAGAGAGCAAATGATACTGACTCAGACCCCAGTCTTTTCAGCGTAGTCATATGATTTTCATTGTGCATACAGTAGATACTGTACATGCCTAAGAATTTATGTTTTTATTAATAGATGGTACAGTTTAAAACATATTTGTTGTGGAAGTAACAACCAACCTTTAAATCACAAAAATACGCTTCCATATGTGAAACTGGAACTGTGATATGGGCATGCATAACCATTAATTACTGCAATATATCCCATTAGATTTCAATACATTAAAAATGCTATAGTGAGGGTAATCATGATGAGTATCTTTCACAGAACTAAGTTACTCATTATCACAAAGCTTTGACAGGTGTGACTAATGCACTAAAGTATACCCTTAAAAAGCAATATTTCTAATGCAGCATGACTACAAACTTGTACAAAATATAAGTACTGACAACCAAGATTAGCACAAATAAAAATAAGATGTCTGAGAGGCAATTAAAATATCTGTCAATAATTTTAAAAGATAGTACTGTGTGTTCTTTATTGTGACAAAGGCCTGGTAAATATGGAAATACACAGTATAATTAATAGGCTCTCTTTAAATGTCACATAATCTAGCTGAAGAAACAAATGAATAACGGATTTTTAAAACAAATAATTAGTACGACTAGAACCAACTGTTTTGAAGAGGGAAGCAATGATTTATGAAAAGAATGTGAGATAAAGGCATTTATCCTATGCCCAGTAATAGGAAAAAGAGCATGATTACAGATTTAATTTTTGCTAATACAGGCAATATATTCTGAAGCTGAAGATCAAGGCTTTTAAAAAAGGCAAAGAAATTTAAAATAGAATTGGTGGGAATAAACAGCCAGTATATATTTGTATGTGTAAATGTGTACGTTGTGATGTGATGTGTGCTTGTGTGTGTGTGTGTGTGTGTGTGTGTGTGTGTGTGTGTGTAGGAGACTAAAAGAGGAAGAATTTAGTCAACAGAAAACTAGGGATTCTTTGCATAGACAGCCAGTTAAATCCAGCAGAAATTGTTGAGTAAAATATAGCAATTCAATATAAATTGGAAAGCTGTTGGGGACCACAAATTCACAATGGCTAATTTTTGCATGCTTCCCTAAGGGATAAATGCTGGCTTAGGATTATGGGTATCACCCTTCTGCTATTTCCTATTAAAGTTTTAGGGATAGCCATCCTCTCTCACCAAGACTAAACTGAAACCACTAAGATAAAAATCAAGGGCAAGATTATTCTTAGCATGGGGTCATCTCCACCCTCTTCAGTCATCCCAGGATTATCTGCTGCTCCTTGAATCATCCATCTCTGACTCTTCCAGTGACCTTGAACCTCCCACCAGCCCCTCCTAGCACTGTACACACCTGGGCTGCTTGGAGTCTCACTGTCTCCGCCCATCCTGGGGCATCGAGCTCCCAGCCCCTCTTCATTCATGCATTACTCAATCTGTCTCTGTTTCTTGTATCACCCTTTGCTATACCCCTCATAAAGGAAGTTGGGGATCTTGGCCAGCTCCCCAGTAAAAAGCTATATTGGAATAATAGCCTATCTTGACAGAGAAATGAAATACCCATAAGGCAATTTCATAATGGCATAGTTCTTAAATGCCTGAGTTTATACAAATAATCGTTCTCCATGTTGCAACAGATAATAACAGTGTCAAGAATACAGGCTTTAATCCTGGATGGACTGTGATATATACATGGATATGTGAGAGACACACACATGCATATAATGTGTGGGCACGCACACACACAAATACATCAGCTTGTATATATTCTTCAGAGAAGAAGGAAATGATTAAGAGAGCAAATTATAATGACTCTTATACCAGGTCTTTTCAGTATAGTCATATAATTTTCACTGTACATATAGCAGATACCATACATGAGTATAATTTATTTTATATATTAAATTCTTAATTATGCTAAATAATATTAAATTATAATATGTTAATTTATCTATTTGTTGATTACTGATGTTATTTCTTGTGCAACTGGGGTTCTGTTCAGAAAATTTTGCCTGTGTCTTCAACGGTTTTGCCTATTTTATCTTCCAGCAGATTAAGTACTTCTATTTTAATATTTAGATATTTGACCAATAAATGCACGAAGAAAAGCTCAACATCACTGGCCATTAGGTAAATGTAAATTAAAACAACATGGAGATTCTATCTTAGCCCAGAAAGAGCCATCATCAAGAAATCCAATGATAACAAATGCTAGCAAGGCTCTGTGAGCAAAGGCAGCTGTCTACATTGTTGGTGAGTGTGCAAACTAGCACAAGCGGGGCTGGGGATTTAGCTCAGCGGCAAAGCGCCTGCCTGGCAAGCGCAAGGTCGTGAGTTTGGTTCCCGGTTCCGGAGAAAAAACAAAACAAAACAAACAAACAAAAAAAACAAAACAAAACAAACTAGCACAAGCACTATTGAAACCAATGTGGAGACTCATCAAAAATTTCAAACTAGAGATTCCATTTGACCCAGCTATCCCCCTTCTAGGCATCTTCCCGACAGAGTGAAAGACTTCACATTCCAGTGACACTTGCATACCCGTGTTTCTAGCAGGAGAACTCATAAAAGCCAAATCTTGGAAGCAGCCTATATGTCCATCAACATTTGACTGGAAAAGGAAAATGCAGTATTTGTGCACAGTGGATTGTTGCGCTACCATGAAGATTACATCTGAGGAATCTGTAGGAAGATGCGTGCACCTCAGGACTATACTGTTGCATGAAATAAGTCAGATGCACAAGTTTACGTATCTCAGGCTTTCTCTTATGTGAGAAACTGAAAATATAATAAAGAGCACAGTGAAAGATAGGTCATATAGGACACAGGAAGATAGATCTTTTGCAAAGGAGAAGGGGATGAAGAGTGGAGGGGAGTGGAAGTGGATTGAAAAAGAATTAGGATGTGTCATGTACATGAACCAACTCCTCCTGAAGAATGTGACCATCACGTAGTACAAACATGTACTACTTAAAATGACAATAAGAAATTCTAAAACTGATTCTGTTGGAAGGCATCCCATCTTTGTTTTCTGCCTTTTTCTCCTCACTTCCAAGAATGTGGGAGTGATGGGTACTAATCCACAGGACACTGAGGTCTAGATTGTAAAGAATAAGAGGAGGTTCTTTTAGAATGAAAGAAATATACGCAATACGGTTTTGCCAAGTGACAAGATACTGAAACCTAATAACGAAGAGCTTCCTTATCAGTCCTCCTGTTCACGAATAAAATTTACTTAGGTCTTTGGCCTTTCATGTGCTCTACAAACGCGATGCCTGTCTGAGTACCTAAACTTTTCTCATAGGACCACTGTGTTAAGTGAGGCCATAGCCAGGAGGGCTCACGGCTCTTCTTACATGTAAATAAATCTGCTTCATTTCTGAGGTCTGATCTTAAACATTATTTCTTCAAAAGATCTGTCTTGATGGCTCAATATGAAATAATTCCTTGTGTTTTCCTCTTCTTCTAATGGCATGCATCACCACTTACAAATTATATATATAAATTACATATAATATATATTTTTATATATAAATTACATATATGGACAGAGATAGGTTTACTTTTCCTGTCTGTTTCTCCTCAATGTACTTTATGTAAGAGGAAGACAATAAACTTGAATGATTTTAGAGTGCAATTCATAAACATGTTAGATACACATGAATAAATCAGCATTAGAAAGCTGATTTTTACTCAAAAATTCTCCGTGAATTTCATATTTTCCACAATAATTGCAACTTTAAAAGTAAAAAAGCTTTTACTTATTTTCAAATGATTAATCAATTGGCAATAAATTTAGCATTTTTATTTAGCTTCCCAGAAAGTGATGTAAACTCCAGCAAAAAACCCCTTAAACTATTCTGATTGTGTTTGAATGGTCCTTACGCAAATATTTTCAAAAAGTAGTATTTCAGTAATATTATCATTGCCAATTTTTAAACAACAATCTTGCTAAACTTTCTTAACTGTCAGTTTTCTACTTAATAACAGAGCAGTTCTGGGTAGCTTTACTCTGTTTTCAGATTGGATCCTTTCCATTAACTACGTCATCGTGAAATTCCTTCCCCCTTTCCTGACACCGGGATCTGTCTACCCTTTAATTTAGGGTCCTTCTCATATTTCTTTTTCCTCAAAATTCCTTAATTTTTTGGGGAGCTGCTGCTGGTCATATGTCCTTCTTTTTCTTAAATTTCCTCCACAACAATTCTACTTAGTTCATAAAATAATCATAGCCTCCACACCCATTATTTCCTGATTCATATCTTTAGATATGTGTACTCTTCCAGCTACGGACATGCCTATTTAAGGGATTCTTTAAAAGAGTCACAATTTGGGGCTGGGGATTTAGCTCAGCGGCAAAAGCGCCTGCCTGGCAAGCGCAAGGTCGTGAGTTTGGTTCCCGGTACCGTAGAAAAACCAAAAAAAAAAAAAAGAGTCACAATTCATTACCGTCGTCACCACCGTCTAAACAACCACCTGTAACCCCGTTTAATCTTGCAATTTTCAATTGTCTTTTCCTTCTTTCCATTTCATCTTGGCCAATAGCAGAGTGATGTTATCATCCTTCTAAGCTAAAAAACTGTGCATTTTAATCCCCCTTTATCTTGATTCATATGTTTATTCTAAACTTTCATTAATATTTCTATGCCTGGAACATAACCTCCTTCCCAATTCAATTTAAATTATCCTAACTCAGTTCTTCATTCCGAACACCAAGTCACCACTGAGACAAATTATTTTGTCAAGGTAACTAAACTCAGACAGCTTCTATACTCTTTATCCTTGGTAAGTATGCTGCTTGAAGCATAACAAATGGTGAAAAAAATATAAATAAATAAATATATATATATATATATATTTTCCTTGGGAATGTTTTTTATACTAATTTTACTTCTACATAAATTTCTAGGATTCATTCACAGTGCCATAACTAAATAAGCAAGACAGGATGAGTGATATTAACCTTATTTTAACAAAGGGAAACTCAGTGTCAACACAAATGCATTCCTTAAAGTGACACCCAAGAAACAGAAGTGACAAAATGAAAAGCATTTTAACTCAGGTGGATGGCATTTCTAACTTGTCGACTGATAAGGTACCAGTATATTTTCTAGTAGTTTCTCTTATTAACTGAGGAATGTCAGAATAGCACAGCTTACACTATGAGTATCAGTTCTAAATTTAAACTATCATGAGATAGTTTCTCTAAGTGAGTCCTTTGGGAAAGCTAACATTGAGCAAGAAAAGGAGTTTAGCTAATAAGAAACAATGAGCGATTTTTATCAGTTAGTGTGACTGTTTTCAAGGTGTCTTCAGAAAAATCAGCAATGTGATTCAGAAAACTAATACCTGTCTATGCCTACACATGTTTAATTTACTCAGCAATCATAAATGTTTCAAATGCTCGAGTAGCTGTCATACTTTCCATTAATCATTGTGTGGATTATTTTAAGAAAGTATTTCTGTGGTATTGTGGAAGCGACTAAATATTTTAGGTGAAACTGACAATTATATTTTCTTTATAGTCTTAAAATAATATTTAGATTTTTAAGAAATCAAATTGAAAGAACAATAATCACATCGGTAAGTCCCAAATGCTTGAAATTTGTGACATAATTTATTTTCAAAACTTATTAATACTGTAACATTTGAAAAGATTTCTTTAATTAAAATTTAGAGATATTCTTTTCATTGGATCTGCAGTAGTATGATGCTATAACAAAATATAAGGGTATTCTTTTTTCTTGAAATACTTATTAAGCATAAAAGGAAAAAGAAACACTATTTTAAACACATAAACTCTCTTCCTTTGAACAATTACAGATTATTCACATATCAAAAAGTTTCTTGTACCCTCCATCACTGTTGTTTTGTTAGTATTTTTCTCTTTAAAATAAAAATACAAAAAAAATTTAAAAAGTAATCAAACAGATAAGGATATTACTAACAGTGTATACATTAAGGATATTCCACACATATGCATCTAATTTATATTGCCAATAATTTTCCGGTAACAGTCTGAAACACCATCTCAGATAAATCATACCAGAGGACTCGGACTCTGAGACGGATGGAGCTCAGCACATTTCTGTTACACATCACTGCTTGTATCTTTGAGCTCAGATTGTTCCAGGTGAGAGACACTGCACCTAACACTGCAAAACATGCTTACGTAGGTATACTAAGTTCCATGGAAAAGTGAACATTATAAGCAGTTCTAATATGAATTTCAGTGATTATAAAAAAAAAAGTTTGATCTTGGTTCTGGTTTATCTTTTAGTGGAAATAGTCACCCAGGCAAAATCCATAATTATATTTCTTGTGATATATTTTTTAAAATTTGTGAAGTCATGGGTTTTATCATTTATGCTCCATTATTCAGTGCTTAAAAATCACATCCCATTGGTGTTGCAGAGTCCACAGGAGCGACAGAGCTGCACGATAAATACCTACGGTGAGCTGTGAATACCTACAGGAGAACTAAAATCAGATATTGCTTTACTTTATTCCGTTTCTTGATTAATTACCATGAGAACTTCTCATAATATATTAGTACCACTTAACTGCTAGAGAGACCCCTGTAATCTCGGAAACTTGTTCTGCTCCCTTCTTGTGGTTACAGATCCCGACAGCCAGGGCATGATGCAGACAGGAGAGAAAAAGTGATGCCAAGGATGCGGCCAGAGGATGCAGCCATGAGAAGATCATCTACTTCGCAGAAGGCCGCTGCTTCCCCCCTGCGGAAAGATGCTGGAGACGTGTGTCCTAGGGTCAGGATCTCCAAGCAATTTGATTTTGAATGCTAAAGAATAAAAATTGATTTACTGGCCTTATCTATTTAGAACATATAAATTTGCCAGTTCTTTAGCATACAGACAGGCGTATTATAAATTAGTTTAGATTGTGCACCTTACTACTTTCAGTGATTACATAATTTGCTCAAACTATTGAAATTCTTTTTAAAAGTTGTGGACAATTCCAATAGATGTGGAATGTCGAAGGACTGTGTTAAGATTCATCGTGCAATACTGAGTTGAGGAGGCGAAGTACTGATACCATAATATTAGAAGGTACAGCATATTGTACAGAGGAAAGCAGAATACGTGTCCGGGGAAAGGAAAATGTAAGACTGATTTAGCAACAAGTGAATTGGAACTTGAGATCTAAGTTTTGCAGATGCTCTCAGAGGGATACAATCTAATTGGCAATAATCTTAAGTGTGCTATCATTTATCTGGGGATTAAAGTACCTCACTTCGGTATTATGGCTTTTACAATAAAACATTTTAAAGGAAAATCTTTTTCATCTTAGTAATTTTTTAAAAGCACAATGTAAGTTAATAGGCACATATGCTTGTTAAAAATTTTAGAAGTACTGACAAGCAGTAAAATCTGTAATAGAAACTACTGCACTATTTCATGTCTTTTACATATTTTATTGTGATAAATGTTTTAGTCTATTAATCATTATTTGCAATTGATACCGCTGTTTAGTAAGACAATACACTGTACAATCTAGAAAGGGTGGATCTATATCTACCTCTCAATGCATTAGGTGGACAATTTCCCATCCTAATCTCTTTTGAAGCAAATAGATAAGCAGTTTATCACTGTGATCTGACTTCTTTCAGCTCACTTAACTTCCTTAAGGTATGACAAGCATGGAAATCTTTTTACAACTGGCCCCTTAGCAAAGCTGGAAAATCAGTGCATCCGACAAAATCTTATTAGAAAATACCTTTCCATTTGCATTTACAGCAGTGGTTGCAAACCTATTGCATGGGTATTAGTTCTTCTCTTTTAAGTGAAAAAAAATGTTAATGTGAGTTGTTTTGTAAACCAAAAGCTCAGTATTCAGGTTTAATTACAGTGTTCACACTTTGCAATAAATAAGTGGGTTCTGGGGTTGCACTTTGAGCACTTGTCTCTAAAAGGCTCGCCATCATTGGTGTAGAGATTCCATTGCTAGTCGTCAATTGTCTAAGTGAAGCCACATGCATTTTCTTAACCGTGTGAAATAAACACAGTTTTCCTGCACCCTCTCAAACATTTAATGAACAGTTACTTGAGCAGTCAGTTTTACTGTATTCTGAGACAGAAAGGTTTTTTAAACGTTGCAAGATTTAAATACATTTTTCAGCTATTGCTGAAATAAATTAGGTTTCAAATACAATTACAAAAATAACTGGTTTACGTTGTATAAGCTTGCAATAATTCAACGCTTTCACCACTGGCCATTAGAGAAATGCAAATTAAAACACCGAGATTCCATCCTACCCCAGAAAGAATGGCCATCATCAAGAAATCAACTAATAACAAATGCTGGTGAGGCTGTAGGGAAAATGGTATTCTTCCACATTGTTGGTGGGAATGTAAATCAGTACAAACACTATGGAAATAAGTATAGAGATTCCTCAAAAACTAAAACTAGAAATTCCACTTGACCCATCTATTCTCCTTCTAGGTATTTTCCTGAAAGAATTAAAGACATCACGTTAAGGTAATGTGTTTATAGCATGTTTATAGCACCACAATTCATAACCAAATCTTGGATACAGCCCAAATATCCATCAACAGATGAGTAGGAAAGAAAATCTGATATTTATACACATTAGAGTATTACTCTGCCATAAAGAAGGATAAACTTGAGTCATTTATAGGAAATGGATGCAATCTGAAACCACAATGTAAAGTGAAATAAATCAGACACACAAGTTTAACTGTTACATGTTTTCTCTTATATAAAAAACCCAACTTATAAAACACAAAATAGAAGATAAAAGGAAGTAGGGCAATACGTCTTTCTCAAATGGAAAGGGGGTCAAGAGCTGGAAGGAGAGGAAAGGGAAGGATTGAAAAGAGAAGATGTATTCTGTGCATGGACCAACTCCACCCCAGGAACGTAAACATGATGGACTGCAAGCACATACTAATAAAAATCTTAAAATGAGACAAGTACGTGCTTTCCATTTGAAGTAATCTGAAATACAAAACTTTTAATTCCTTATTCATATAAGAAAAATTTTAAAAGGATAAAATTGTAAAAATCTTTACATTCAGATCTCCATTTAAAAGTGACACTTAGTAACCCAGGGAAAATACAACAAATAAGTGAAGTTTGGGTTTGAATATTTGATTCATCATGACATACAGAATTTTTGCACACTTTAGAGTGGCATCATCACGGTAACAACCCAGTTTCACATCCTTTAAATGGTAGGTGAATTAATCATTTTCGTATTTTAATTGGGTCAAACCATGACTTAAAGGGACAAATTTTCCATAAAACCTTTGGGATCCAAAAATTAGAACGTATTTCTCATAGGACTGACATAGTGAGTATCTGTATTTTCCCTTAAGTAGAAATAAGGAAAAGTATAAAACTAAAATTCATTTTTAGTTATAAGAAAATGGGATATGGGCCACTTCTTTTCCAATAGATTCTTTGCAACTCAACTGAGCATGTCCTCACATCTAAACTGGAACATTATCATCCTAAAGACAAGGAAAAAAACTAATGCACACCATTAAGTCTTGTAGTTACTATGTAACTGTACATGTAAGATATATTTTCATAAAATGCATAACATAGAAAAATCTAAGTTTTTCAGAGAGCAAAATTAAATTGCACCTTGATCTTATAAAACTAGACACCAAACAACACTAGCAATACTTTCAAGAGAATGCTAACCTACCATATAGGAGAAATCTCTATATAAACACAATGACAAATACTTGACCTACAAAACAGATGCAGTCCCAGTCGTCAAACAGGATAAATTCTTTAAGTTTAGAACCATTTTCTAATTTTGACATATTAAATATAGGCTTTTCTGCATATGTAGTGTACCTAGGAGAGCAAAAATGATTGCTAGGCTCAACATGTAAGAGACAGTTCTGAATGTGTCCTACATAATAGCGATGAAAGCTTCTCTACTGGGGGGTAGGAAGCTAGTTAACTTCTTAATATTACTAATAGTAATTTCATAAATTGCTATTCAATAGCAAAATTTATGAGTTTGCCTAAAGAATTCAATCGAGAGAGACAGAGAGAGAGGGAATATTCAGCAGAAACTTACAACAGGGGCTGGGGATTTAGCTCAGCGGCACAGTGCCTGCCTGGCAAGTGCAAGGTCGTGAGTTCAATTCCCGGTACTGGAACACCACCTCCCTCCACCGCAAAAAGAAACTTACAACAGCCTAACAATTTCTGCTATTATATGTGGTTGCTAAGGCTGGAGGAGGAAGCCAGGCGTATTGTTATAGGCTTAATGGAATCTCAGCTTCCTGAGAAGCTGAGGCAGGAGAATGACAAGGTGAAATCAGACCTGTCAATTCAGTGACACAGCAAGACACTGCCTCAAAAATTGAAAAGAAAACAAATAATAATAAAGCTAAGGATGTAGTTCAGTGCAAAGGTCTTTGGTTCATTTGCTTTCAATCTTCAGTATTCAGAAAAAAAGAAAAGAGAGAATGTTCAGAGATCTAGAAGTATTTTTCTGTGATCTTTTGAATACCTAGAATAATAACATTGGAATAGTAAAAATAATAATAATAAAAGATGCCTTTTCCCTAAAAACTAACATTATCCTTACAGACATACACATTTACCTACACTGAGATAGCTTAGGACACCAGTGCTCTTAACCTATACGTTCCTCATTTTAACAAAGTAAAACAGCACACCCCCCAAACAACAAGTTTTATTTGCTAGGACAACCTAAGTTGAGTTCATTATTACTGCACAGTGCATCTAATTTCTTTTTCTTTTTTTTTCTTTTTTTCTTTTTAAGAGAATTTTTTAAAGGAACAATAGCAAAATGCCAACAAAATAGACAAAAATAAAACAAAGCAAAAACAGTAAGAACAATACAGGGTTTCAGAACAAAATGATAAGGATTAACACTGGATGTTATATTACATATTTTTATCATCATCAAAAATGGTCAGATTACCAGATGTAAGAATGCTAGATTAATCAAACCAGTAGACATCATGCTGTCTCCATAATGTAAGAACATGAAAGAATAAGTGGAACCTAAAACGTACAATAGAAGTTGGGAAAGGGAAAGAAATTGCTCAAAAGAGGAAACAACTGGGATTAGGGAAAGGAGAAAAGGAAGGAAAGAAGGAAGGGAAAATATATATATGTGTACAGAAGGACACCTGGGATACCTGTACTGCTGGTGTCTAATGGTTTATTGAAAGAAACAGTTAACGCTTTATCTATTTTTTGTTGTTGTTGTTTTGACCAATTTTGCATGCTTCTATCTGGTAATCTGAACAACTAATTTGAAGACAACCATATGCAACTGTGTTGGTTTGAGGCTTATTTTTGCAAGGGGAACAATATAATACAGGACACATATTTTATGTAATTATTTATAATAGTCACCCAAAGAACAATATACAAAGGAGTGCAGGAAATCTGTCCACACACTAAGACCAAGGAATCTGGCTGAAAGCCTGGGTCCCACGGAAATGTCCTGCACGAGTGCAGCTGAAGGCCTAGAGCTCATAACAATGCCTTCCAGGAGTCCACCTGGAGGACTAGAGCCCATGACAGTGTCTCACTGCAGGCCTGTTTCACGGATCTGCTGCAAAGGCCCAAAGGTCAGTGGTGGAATCTAGCAAGTTTGAGCCAGCGGGATGAAGGATCTGTGCTAGCAGGCTGAGGAATCTGCACTGGAGCCAGGAAGTGACACTCAGAAGAACCAGAGCTCCCCTGAAAGTTACCACAGCCAGCCTCAGCAACGGTGAGGTCCCGAGCTCCTCTGATGGTCAAGATGGCCGAGTTCCCATCAGGAAAGCCAACACAGCAAGCTTCAGGAGCCTGAACTGTGCACCTTCTTCCCCTCCAGAGCCAGAAAGTGATGCTCAGAGTGGGACCAGAGCTCCCCCGAAGTGAACCAAGGCCATTCTTACTGCCAACAAGGTCCCAAGCACCTCCGAGGATGAAAACAGCCAAGTTCATCAGGAAAGCCAGTATGACGAGCTCCTCCATAAAACCAAGAGCTCCCCTAGCTTCCACCAGCTCCAACAGCCTTTCTCTGCTCCCAACAGCCTCCTTCTCTTCTAGTTCTGCCTCTTATGCTGCTGGCAACAGTCCCCAGGTGGGCCTCACATACCCAGCACCACGCTTACTCAGTTCAGCTGCGCGTCATAAATTGACCACCACGTATCAATCCACTACAGCAATGTAACAACCATTATTGAATTCCTATCATCTTGTTCCAACTAATTTCTTGTTTCAGAAAGTACAGAAAATCTACAGGATAATATACTAAATAAACAAATGGACTCTATGGGAGATCTACGCTATATATGTTGGTCAGCAATTTATAACCACAGTTCAAATGTTTCTAATTTCACATCCAATTTTCTAATGTCAAGAAAAAAGAGAAAATTAAATTTTAACAATAACAATAGCTCTGGCTGCAGCAAATTCTGCAGACACGCTCAGAGATCTAATGAGAATACCATCCTACGCCAGCAATTCCTTATCAGAAGAGTGATTACATTATCAATTTGGACTATAGATGCACATTTGTGGAGCAGTCCTCCACCCTCCAACCTTCCATACCCTTCTTCATCTAGTCCGTAGCTCTCTATACAGAAATGATGCTCTTCATCAAATGCTACAATCATGTGCCCTCGCTCGCAGCCCGGTAGTGCAATATGTAGAAGGTACCGGGGACGGGGACGGCGATCCACTGGATGATTTGTGGTCAGTAAAGGATGCTCCTGTCAGAAATTCGTGAAAGAGAATTAAAGAAAAAAACCCCAAAACAAAAAGGAATAAAACAGACATCCAACCTCAAGATCGAGCCTTCATTCTTAATAAACTCTCTGAGTTTTAGCTTAGTACCCAGCCACCCGGCAAGAGGCAGCACTTCTCATCGGGGCTGTCGGCAGACAGGAGCATGGGACCCCACTCAGGCAGGCTGGACACGAAAAGAAACGTCCTACGTGCATTTGCAGATGTCTCCATGAAGCCGAAGCCCTCGCTCTGGATTTCTCCTGTACTCTCATTGCTAACAGAATGGCGGGAGTGTAACAATAGGTGCTCCAAGTCCAGGGCACACTGTCTCACACTGGTGAGAAGCCAGGATCCCACGCTGATCTCATGATGTGGGGCCTGCCTGCCACTCCGCCCTGATCCCTCGGCCAACAGCACACTGTTCCCTACTCAGCATCCGATTTTCACACCCTCTGGTTACAGAGGGTGAACCGCACCTACTGAACCCCGAGACTAACTGTCAGCAGCTTAGCGGTGGATTAAAAATAAACTAACTGGAGAAGGAGAGGGCCTACAATGGAGTGCAGAGAGAAGAAGGTCTGGAAATAAACTGACTGGATTGGAACCCAGGCTCCCCATTTGCCACCTAGCGGGACTTCGATGAGTTACTCTCTCCTTGCCCCAAATTCTATAGTTCCAAAAGGATGATAACAGCGCTTTTCCCAGAGGATTTGAGAATTGAAAATTAGTAGTGTAAAGCAATGTGGCCTGTAGTCGGTGCTTAAATATGTCAGCAACGACCATGACCAACAGAAAGACCTGTGCTAGGCTCAGATGCCTTCCCACGACCTGTGCTAGGTTTGGATGCCTTCCTTGCACTCTGCCCAGGGCAAGGTGCCTCCACTTCTGCTTCAGTGTGAATAGTTTGAATCTGTACATGAAATCTTCTTCCACTTCAGCAAAGATGAAAATATCCTCTTCCTTACAATCATAAGATAGGAAATCCAGATGCCAAACCTGCTTTGGGAGGACTTATTTTTTCACTCCAGATCTCACAGAGCTCTTCATTCGGAGACATGGCACAAAATAAATATATAAATAATAGTCTCAAAAGGTTTAATGGAATGTATTAATAACAGATCTATCACAAAAACATAAGATTGTGGGAAAAAGAAACAAGAATTATATAGTTTGGAATTGTCTTGGTTACTTTTCTCTCGCTGCTGGGACAAAATACCTGATGCCCAAAATTAAGGAAGGAAAGGTTTATTTCGCTTACAGTTTGTGGAGGTTTCAGTCCATACTTGGCAGCTTACAAGGCAGAGTGGCACATGGCAGAGGGCTACAGCTCATGGCGGCAGAACACAGCAGAATCAACAAACGCTAAAAGGGAGGAAATGGCCTCAAGCAGCCTCTCCCTCTCCCTTACATATGCAAACTATCCACCCCAGGGTGGGTGTAACTCTCACACCCATAATCAATCAAACTCTAAAAGGCTGCCCCATGACCGCATGAGACTTTGGGGGGACACCCAGACACAAACCGTAACAGGAATACTGAATAAGTGGCACAAAATACACACATCTTCCCTAAGAGCAGTTCTTGTTCCTCACACCAGGTGTGGTAGAGCTTGGCTGAGGTCCGCATGGGCTTAGAAGATGATGACACATTTATCCTCTCTCTGTACAGTAAACAAGACTGGGTCTGTCATTAACTCTGCATATTTCCTCATCTTCTTTCTGAGATCAACCAAAGAAGCCATGCTAAACAAGGTATGATTTAAATTCTTAAAATATGAAGAGGTAACACTATAAAAAACATGAAGCAGACAAGGAGATGAGAAAACACGTTCCAATCCAGTAATAAGAAAATGAAGGAAGGCCTTTCATGTGTCAGTCACTGCGACAACACGGATCTGAAATGTCCCCCCAAAACTCATGTGTTGGGAGATTTGTCCCAAGACAGCAAGGTTTAGAGGGGACATTCTGGGAAGCGATTGATTACGAAGGCTCTAACCCAGTGATGGTGAACCTTAGAGCTTCCCATGATACAAACAGCCTGCCGTGGCACACATGCCATAGGTCTGCCACCTCTGCCCAACCTCTTCAGTGGACCGATTATCAATGGATTCATACTGTAATGTGCTACTGGAAGGTGGTGGAATTGAGAGGTAGCGCCTCCTTGGAGAATGTAGGTCCTTGCAGGCATGCTCTTCAAGATTATACTCTCTCTCTCTCTCTCTCTTTTTGCTTTGCCTCTTTCTCTCTCTCTCTTTCCTTTCCTGGGTGGCGCAAGGTGAGCAGTGTGACCATGGGCAGGAACCATGGGTAACCATGGACCAAATTACATGTGTCTTCCTTTAAAATGTTTTTCTCAAGCATCTTGTCAGTGATGGGCTAACACAGCTGTACTAACTTCCCACTTTAGCACTTACTTTCTTGCTGGAATGAGATCGAAACACAGACGGACTGGAGATCATTACTGTAAGAGAACTAAGCCAGGCACAGAAAGACAAATGTTGCATGTTCTCGGTCATATATAAAATACAAAAACATTGACCTCACTGAAGTTGAAGGTAGAACGGTTACTAGAATATGGGCGAATAAGGGGAGGGAAGGACAGAGAGAGTTTGGTCAATGGCTACCAAGTTATAATTGGACACAGTAAGTTCTGGGGTGTTCTTACACAGCAGGATCCTTATAGATCAGCAGCCCCCAAAATTTCTGACACCCACAACCAGTTCCGTGGAAGACAATTTTTCCATGGGGAGAAGTTGGATGGAGGGTGGATGCTGGGGAGAGTGAAATGGTTTGGAGGTGGCTTGTAGGGGTACGCAGCCGAGGCCCCTTTGAAAGTGCAGTTCACAGTAGCGTGTGCTGCTCTGAGAATCTCATGCTCCTGTGGATGGAGGGAAGCAGGGCTTGGGCATCACGTGAGTGCCGGCCAGCAGCTCTAGGGAGAGGTGAAGATGCCTTTGCTCACCAGCCACCCATGTCCTTCTCCACGGTCTTGTTCCTAACCGGCCAGGGATGAGCATCAGTCTATGCCCATGGGTCAGGGACCCCAGCCAGGAATCATAGCAGTGTACTGTATATTTCAAAAAGTGAACAGAAAAGTTTCAATATTTTCACCACTAAGATATGATAAATGTTTGAAGAGATAGATATATTTAACCTGATCTAATCATTACAAAGTATTTATACGCATCAAAATATCATGATGACAGAACATGTACAGAAACAAATATATGCATAATATTCATATTTTATGTCAGTTATGACAAATTTAAAAATTAATCTAATGTTTGAAAATATATGAAAAATCCAGCTAATGCTACCTTTTGTCATTATTAGTGATATTGTTAATCACATTAGTGAAAATATTTTTTTCAGTTTTATAATCATAGAATAAGGTACATTTAAAAACCTTGTATCATTAACCTTATTTTTACAAAATACACATATGCGTATCTAATATATGGATTCCCTAACAAGTAATCTAGAAAGGCTATTTAATTTAGAAGCATTCCTTTGATTTAAAATTTACCAAAAAATAGACAATTATGTACAGTAATGTTTCTACAAAGATTTTCTATTTACAGGAATAAGGTAGTGAATAAGTACACAGGAATGACGGCGCAGGTACAAAGCGCCATCACGGAATTAATCACGCTCAAACAGATGTCAAGAATCTCATCATGCTTGTCGCAAGTGCAAGGGCAGCAAGAAGAAATGTGTCAATATCAAAGTTCACCATTCAGACCAAAGGGTACACCCTGAAAGCCCGGAGAGTATTTTGAAAAGCAGTATTTTCCCAGTGGAAGAAATATGAGCATAAAAATTTACTTCTTTTCAAAAGAATCAAGTTGTTGCTCGTACTGTGCTTTCCACGAACGACAGGATCTGACATAAGCTTAACTTTGTCACTGGCCATGCTGTCCTCCAACAGGCAATCAGCCCTTTCTTCTCCCTCGACTGCGTGTTCGCCCCTAAATTTGGTGCCTGGAGGATCTTTACAATACATGCTTGAAAAAATAATTAGTGTATTGATTGTCTTATTTACTTTTCTCTTGCTGCTGAGAAAAATACCTTATGCCCAAAGGTTAAAGAAGGGAGGGTTTATTTAGCTCACAGTTTGTAGAGGTTTTGGTCCATAATCAGCTGGCTAAAAGGCAGAGTGGCACATGGATGCAGCCACCTCCGAAAAAGTCGTATGGCCACATGAGGTTTTGGGGATACATCTACTGTGCCAGTCTGATGTCTTTACACAAGACAATTTGTGAGCAAGACAGGAATGCTGGGGTGTGCCATTTACCATAGTACATAGTGCACCCTGAAGACTGGGTTTGTAAGAACCAGACAGAAAATATCTACAACTTCTCAAGCCACAAGATGTCCGCCATAACTGTTCAGCTGTGAGTGGTGCCTTGAAAATAGCAACAGGTGATGTGTAGATAAATGGGCTGTGGGTCAGTTTTGGCCCATGGGCCTGCCTTTGATGACCTCCATCTCCAGAAACCCATATTTTGGTGAGTATTTGAGTTTACTGTCTTTTTTTTTTTTTTTTTTTTTTTTTTGGTCTTTTTGAAACAGGGTCTCACTATGCAGTTCAGGCTGGCCTTGAACTCACTTTGTAGCCCAAGCTAGACTGGAATTCACAGTGGTCCTCCTGCTTCAGCCTCCCTAGTGCTGGGATTTCAGGCTTGCGCCACGACGCCCAGCCTTGTCCATTGTACTTTTGAAATGTCTTATGTCCTTGATACATAGAGAAGCAGCTAATGTGGTAGCATCACAGTGCTTACTTCTGAGTGTCAGATTTCACATACAACATTCAAGAAAATTTTAGTACCTACTAATGAAATTACAGTTATGCTGGACACCTAATAAATACTTATGTGTTCAATTCATCACTAATATTTGCTTCTTTGCTGGATATAAGGCATCAGGAAAAGCTATGTTGATAATAAATTAATAGTTAAATGGGAGTTTGGTGTGGTATTGCTTATAAAGCAATAAACTGTGTTTCTCATTTTGTTTGTAAAAGCTTTATCCTGTGACTTTCTGACTATAAAACCAATGTATTTTTCTAGTGATTCTTGTTTTTTTGCCCATATACTTAGTGTTCTCTGTATTTCAATATCCTCCTATCTTCTGAACAAGGCAACTGGACACTGGTTCTTGAGTGACATCTAATGGCAGTGTTCCAGAAGCTTGTTCGACGTGAGCAACTGAAACTCTGACCTGTGACCTCAAACAGCAAAGATTTTCTAAATCTCATCAGGATAATAAGAACAAATCACAACGTGTGTAAACCTCAAGAGCCCTAAAGTCTACTTTAAAAAAAAAAAATTGACATGGCCATATATTAGACATTATGCTTCTATCAGTCACCAAAATCAATGTTATTTTTGAAGAGGAATATTCTTTCTGATTTTTTTACTAACTCGAGACAATAGAACCCATTTCTGATTTAACTTACAAAGTAAATTACATCCATAACACATTCATTGAACAATTTCAACCGCCTGTTTAGCAGCATAGCTGTTCCTACGTCCCCATGTGACTGGAAGCAACAGTTCTGTAGCGGAAGTGTCACGGCAGCTTTAAATTTAGTGTTTGCCACTGTGAAAATGGAGAGAACGACGCTCACAGAAGCCTGGTGTAAGGAGTCAGTGCAAAGACAGCAGAGAAAGAGGTCTGCCTCGGTTCTGGTGCAGCGTGGAGGACGAGGACAGGCCCACGAGCATCGAGTTAACATGGAAAGGTCAGAGGCACTCAGGGATGGACTGGCCCTTTGACCCGGCGCGACTTCGCTGATTCCTGTACATCAAATGGGCAGGATTCAAAAGCAAGCAGAAACACAAAATAAAACACAACTTGACTTTACTACCATAACGTTGGTAGTGAGAACAAAAGAAAGTAGGCAATAAAATGAGCAAATGAGACAGGGATGCTGTTTTCAGAAAGGTCAGTCCACACACAGCGTCTGGGCTGTCTGACATATACCATAGTTAAAATAGTTCAAAAAGACCATTAATTTTGGACCTGCTTAGATTAAGGGTAATGTTCTGCATAAGACACTTCAGGTATCCTTTACAAAAGAAACACAGATTTTAAAAACACCCTTGTACTTCCTCTCTCAATGATGATAAACTAGGTAATTCAGACTAACCTATGCTTTGAGGGAAATTTTTAAAGATCACAGAACGCAACATTTAAAAACTGAATAGCAAAGTGGCCTCTTTGACAACCTCACAGAGTTAGAGCAAGAGACTGGAGTATAGGACTACCCAAAGCCATAGGCGGGGTACATCAGGGAGTCCCTATTTGAAAGTAACTCTGAAAAGCTGCAGTTTAGATAAAGCCAGAAGCTATCACGTGTGCAGTTCTATGTAGCATCAGATCATTACAGGGACTTAGATGCTGGTCCTGCTGATGCAACCAGAGGCAAGATAAATTTTTGCATCTCTGCCTTGCAGAATTAGGACAGTGACTGCACCACCATGCCTGACTAGCTTTAAACGAACTGTATAAAATGATGCTTCATGGGAAAAATATAATACAGTTTACACAACACAATTTTTATAAACTTTTCAAAATTTGTAAGATTTGTTTTTAAAATACAGCAGTACAACAAAACTAAAAACAATGGATAATAGCAAATTAGACAAAATAGAAACAAGAATCAGTTAAACAATATAAATAATAGGAAAAATTCCACACTGAAACACAGAAAAAGAGACAACTGTAAAATCTGTAAGCCAAGCTAAGAGACAAGGAAAATGCACTTAGAAGGATATATCTCCAACAGAAATCAGAGAAGAAAAGACTGGCAAAGGAGTCAGAATTACTAACACATAAATGGCTGAAAATTTTCCAAACTTTATGGAAGATGTGAAGGCATCTTCTAACTGTAAAAATTCTAAGTACAAGCAGAGACATGCAAAACAATACACTTAGCAAGATGCTTCATGTTTCTGCAAGTTTTACAAGCAAAGCCGTGAACTGGCTTTGATGTGGGCCACGCTGGCATGAACGTCTCTACAGCACAAATCCAAGGACGGAAGAGAGAATCAGTAGCTTTGCATAGGCATCGGTACAACAGAGGGACAGTGATGACCTCTACGGTCTCCCAAGTTCAAGCCCTGTCCACCTGAATGCGATCTACCTACTGTGCAGCGACGCTGGGCCTGCTTTCTGCTCCCTGGGGGGATTCTGGTTCAGGGAATCGCACAATGCTAACTGTCTTGCTGCTGCTACTGCCGTGCAAAGTAAAGTCCTCTGGCTCTAATCTAGGAGTGTCCTGTCTTCTGCCACCACCCATGAAATCATGGCACACTAACTCAGCTAGCATAAAAGTGGAATAAAAATAGCACACTGTTCAAAGTTTTTTGACTAATATATAGTGAGAGCTCAGAAAGCCAAAACCAAAATACATCTGAAAGTCAGTGAGAGAAAACCATCATATTACATTCAAAGGAGTAAAAGGACACTAACAACTCAATTTTCAATAGGATTGTGGGAAGTCAGAAGATCCTCACCAAATCCCAGAAGAAAATAAAAAGCAATGTAGAATTCTACGGCAAGCAAGAACATCCTCAAGATTCAAAGTGATTTTCAGATATACGAATCTGTCAAAATTTATTACCTGTATCCTTAGAGTTAAGGAATTCAAAAAGACATTTAAATAATGGATTATAGGTGGTAGAACCTAGATACACAAATAATAGAAGTAATAATGTAAATATATGCAAAAGTAATGTTTATACAATGGTGCTTGTCATTTGAAATATAGAGCCAATTAAAATAAAATAAAGCCGTAATACTCAGTTTGGGTTTTAAGTGTTCAAAGGTAATCTTTCTGAGAAAAGGATTAATATAGCAAATAACTTTGTTAAATATCAAAGGGATGCATCTATCAGCTACAGGGGAATATTTAAATTGATTACTTACTGAAAGGTAATAGAACAGACAAAATAATAATTAAAATTCCTATTTTAAATGTCAGTATAGAAGGGAAGAACAGAGGTTTAAACTAGGTCAAGGGTTATAGTAATTATAATTTCATCTTTAATAGAAAAAGACGCTGTTAATGTTCACAAAGCGTACCCTGTATATGCCCAAACTTTGATATTTAGATGAAGTAAAGTAAAAATAAGTCCCTATCCTGTCAGTTGAAAATAACCCTCAGCAAGAGCGCTAAATAATGCTACTCTGAAACCACAAAAGCACATTAGACACTTGTTCACTAAATTAAACCTATAACAAGACTGTAGAATCCTTTATTTTACTGTTATTGTCCTAGTTCTTACTATGTTGTTGTTATTTCAAAAGTGTCAGAATTTTAAAATATTTGGCCTTTGGCAGAAACAAATCCACAAAAATCCTTAGGAGTTTTTCTCAAGGAATAGCAAAGAGGATGACCCTTTCATAAATAATAATGACAATTATAATCATCAAATTACTGTTTTTCTTTGCTTTAATGAACTGAATAAAGCAATAAGGAAAGAGAAACTATAAAAAAGTAGAGATCATTTTTGGTGTAAGCTACGAATTATTCAAAAGTTCTGAGTTAGGCATTTGCAAAGCTCAGGGAGAGTGAGGTCCCTAAATGCTCAAGGCTTTAGCTTTGATCCCCAGCACCACAACAAACAAAGCAACAATGAAAAAGCACCTGCCTGGCAAGCGCAAGGTCGTGAGTTTGGTACCCAGTACCGGTGAAAAACCAAAAACCAAAAAAAAAAAAAAAAAAAA
>NW_004955447.1:7149096-7180672 GCF_000276665.1 Chinchilla lanigera | reverse complement strand
CCTGCCTGGCAAGCGCAAGGTCGTGAGTTTGGTACCCGGAACCGGAGAAAAAAAAAAAAAAAAAAAAACCAACAATGAAAAACAATGTTTGTTTCCTGGGTGGTGGGAGATGGGCACTAATGTTTCTATTTCTTCTAGTCATTCAACCAGTGTGAAAAGAGAATTATTCCAGATTGCTGATACATTTCAAAGTACTGGGATATCCTTAGTAATTTGCAACTATAATGATTAAAACAAATATTACTTTTCTGACACTGAGTAGTTTTTAAATCTCTATTAAAGGGAACAACTTCTGAGCACCAGATTGATGAACTGAAGCTAAAAGTATCAGCCATGAAAAGAATCAAGATTTAAGACCCACGCTACGGGGGCTGGGGATTTAGCTCAGTGGCAAAGCGCCTGCCTGGCAAGCGCAAGGTCGTGAGTTCGGTTCCCGGCACCAGAGAAAAACCAAAAAAAAAAAAAAAAACACCTGCGCTACTTCAGAGAGCACATGATATTTATTCTCCGAACAGGTAACTGTTATGTATGTGTGAAACACACACATGTACATATGTATGTGTGGTGAGCATCCATTTATTAGCAAAGCTAGTTCACTTTTTAAAAGCAAAAGGAATAGGTTTTCATAATTACCCTGGGGCAAAAGTATAAATCAGTATAAGAAAACTGTATGTATTTTTACTCTATATAAGTAACAACTGACTTTAATTAATCAAAGGAAATATAACAGAAAAAAGAATAAGGAAGGTGATATATTCATTTTCTTTTATGATTTCCTGCTGTTGGGATTCTAATGTAATAAATTATTCCTACTTTTCTTAACTGTCGAATATATGCTTGGCATATACATCATTTACATTTTTGTTGTAATATTTCCATTCGGCACTATAAGACATTTCCTAAGGAGCATGCTAATATACTTGAAAAATCCATGTTTTTATTGAATAGTGTCAATTATTGAAGTAAATGACTTAGCAGTCCTCACTTTTTCTTATTTTGTCTATACAGCTCCGTGCTGTTATTATTTTGGTATTAAGGGTTGAATACAGGGTCTTCACACTGAGTTACATCCCCAGTCGTTTTTATAATTTATTTTATTGTGCTATTTTGAGACAAGGTATCACTTAAGTCCCTAAACTGCTCAAATTTGTGATCCTCCTGCCTCAGCCTCCCAAAGTCCTGGGATTACAGGCTTGCATAAGCATGCCGGGCTACTACTTGGAACTATTAACAAGCAAAGTTTATTAAGTTTTATTTTAATTTTAGAGTCCAACAATGTAGATATGCCTATATAAGTAGTACAACTATTAAGAACATCACAGGCTCAGTAAAGCTAGAATGTTTAGCATTTATCAAGTCTTTATTTACAAGTATGGCTAATTTTCTTTTCTGCCTGCAAATGGGTGGAACTACAACACAAAACCCTATAAATGGTGTTCATCTTAAACACGCTTCGCAATGATTTGGAACTCAATGAGTTTTTAGTCTCTTCAGTAATACGCAGGTTTTCATTCAGATGACAGGGAAAAAAAGACAAGCAAGATCACTAATGAAGCTGTTCTTCAGCCCTGGCCTGGTGTCGGAGCAGTCAGAGCCAATGCTGACTTCATCAGGACGGCAGAGTTACGGGAGCCGGGATGTTTTCTAGTTGAGCATTGTTCCAGTTCTTTGAACCGAGTGCCACGGATTCCTGGAGCTTGACCACATTACAATTTTCACACTTAGCAACTGTAAAATTGTTAAAGCGATATCTTTCCACACAGTTTATCCGTTCTGGCTGCGAAGTTTGGCATACCACCTTAGTTACGGGCTTTAAACGCCACTTTCATCACTTCCCAGGGTAACCTTGGCCATGAAATCGGAAAATCAGATCATTTTCTGGTCCGTTTTCTTCCTTTTCTTTGGATGAGATTAGATTTTGCTACGCTTGACTGAGAAACCTCATTTAGATTCCAGGACAGGCCTGAGCCCCGACCTCTCAGAAGTGGGAGGTGAGTGGTCTGGGGCCGTGAGGAGGAAGGCAGAGGCAATGTCAGCTCATCACACGAGGCAATTAGTCACTAATTCACATGGGGAGACAAAAATACTTGTAAGAGTATAAAGAGTCTCTTAGCATCAGGTCACAGTGTTACTTAAGATTCTTTAAAAACACTAATAATTTTCAAGGGGTTTTCTCCTCATGTTTTGTTTTCCTTTCAAATTATGCTCTTCAGTGGGTTAAAATGTAAAGCAGAAACAGAAATTATTTTCCTTCAACTCACCATCTTCTACAATTAACAGACAAAGCATACTTTATTTTAGGAACTAACGAATATTATAAAATTAGGTGCATTTTCCAGGACACGGTAATTTAAGATCAACTTCTTTATTATTCAGGGAACAAATGCTCAGTCGCTGGCTTGAAAAGTTTATAAATGTTTCCAGCTTTGGGGCATTTATCCATTTTAGATAAGAAGATAAATAGGTGGTTGAAGACAAAGTGAAAATAATAGCTGTCATGGACTCAAAATTAATATTATGTCTTGTAGACTTTGTTCTCTGAAGATGATAAGTGTAGAATCTCAATGAAGAATTTATGGTAAGTTGGCATTTTGAAATCTATCTCTTCCTACGCAAATTTGCCTGAAGCAAGAAGAAATTCAGCTGGCTATATTATCATGAGATTTTAAGCAACTAAATGGATCAATGATCCAAACCATCCTTTTGCCTTTAGAGATCTCTTTAATAGTGGAAATCTATTTGATTGTAATATACAAAGTTGGGTGTAGTTATCTTTCAAGATAAACAATTAAAGTGACTGTTACTTTTTGTCAAATTATCCATCTTTTGCCTTGTTTCTTGCTAAACTGTTGTCTCTTAAAAATTGCATTTCCAATTAGCATTGCATCACATTTAAATCATGGATACACTAGACGTTCCAAAAGAACATTTAGTTGCTCTCCATTTCGCTTTAATATATTTGGCTTCTGATTTGTTTCCAGCTAATACCGGGCTCAAGCCAAACAACTGGTAAAACAATAAGCTCAAATTCATTTCTAAAATTTTTATGTGAAGAAACATGGGTCACATTAGCATGCATCAAGTGCTAAGTAAATATTTGTGAAAGACCGGGCTACCTCCACTAAGCTCTCTGGATGTATAAATATCGCAGTACATATACCAAGTGTTCAGATGTAGGACCTCAATCGTTTTAAAATCAATTATACATGAAGAGATTCACAGCTTCCTGAAAATTTGAATAACAGTTTTTTTCCCACATAATGGAAAATCTTTCAGCAGTATGGCAAATAGAAAATTCTAGTGAAGCCTGATTTCATTTTATATATTAGGTACACTCCTGGGCAGCTGCACAAAGCAAGCGTATGTATAAAATTTTAGAACAATTTAGTGAATTTCATTATCCCTTTGGGAAGATTAAGTCTTAAGATGTTGTCCCTTGTACCAAAGAAAAATTGTTATGTACATATGAATTTCTATGTCATATCAAAAGGTGCTTTTTCTGTCCCTGTGCTTTTAATGTCTTATAACTTTGAAGATACAGTGGAGAAAAACATCACAGAAATGTACACTTCTGTAAATCTGTGGAGATACATATTCTTATTTAAAAGCCCATGTCTCTATCTATGTCTCTCTCTATACATAATTAAATTATACTATACACATGATTTTCTTTTCATTAATTTCATGGGTCCCTACTATTTATTTGGGTATACCTCTGGCTATATTATTTGTGACATTATCAACACTCAGCTCTGTATTATTTACCAACGGATGATTATTTAACCAGTGTATACAAATTGAATTTTTATTGTAAGTTAACAGCATGCTATAGGAGAAACAAGTAGATATAAAATAGGAATTGACCAGAATCTGATAATTAAGCAGGTGGAAAAAAAGATAGTAAAACTATTGTGAAGTTCATTTTAATAAATATACTACAGATTTTATTTATCTGAGTATCTTTTCTTACCTTGCTGGATTTTTCTTTTGTTCTGTACAATTTCCCCTTTTACTAAAGACGATGGAAATACTAGCTGATTATTTATCGCATAGCCAATATTTAGTGCAAATTACCTGACAGTTCGGTTTTAAGGACTGGACACCTATGGGAGATGTAAGCATGGGCCTCGGACTCCCACGGTCCTTAATCCATCATCTCTCCCTGTGCGGCCACATAGGGTTCAGGATCCAGTGAGAAGAACACACTTCCACACTGCCTAGACAACAAGAAAGATCGACATTCTGCACTGCTTTTGCTTGTTTCAGGAAGCCATATTTTCTACACAGGTTGTGTTTATTGCTTCCCTTTTTATCTTTCAACAGGAATTGACTCTTAGGAATCCAAAGCCACCAGCTTCTCAAATGTTCAACACGCTCCCAGCCGACTTAGATACAACTTCAACAGCACTGGATGTGTGTGCTCCTTCAGCGGGCAGGGACTCAGTAAGTAATTTGATTTACTTTGAATTTCACACGTCACATACTCTAGCAAACCGAGCTACACTCAGGCACCTAAGCGATCACTGGGATATTCTGACATGTGACGACAACTGATTCGTGTGACATTCTGAACTCAAATCCATGAGGCCAAATTAGTGTTACAAAAATGTACTTGCCGTACTTAGACCGTCAACTAAGAGTACCGAGATAACAGCCCGGACACACCATTCTTCAACTTACATCGTATAGCATTTTTCAACTTACGTCTATTTAAAAACTTACGCGTTTACAAGCTGTTACTAATTAATTAATCAGGAAGAAAGCCCTACGAAAATATGTAAGAGCTTTCAGGAATGTTCAGAAATTTATCCTTCCAACAACGGCCTTTCATAACTCAATTCCAATCCCCATTTTAAATCATAGAACTAGAAGAATACTCTGAGGAGGATGAACGCGGGCAGACCTACCCAGTCCTACTGATATTTAACAATGTGAGAAAGATCTGCGCCCTAGATAAAGTACCAGGAGCCAGTTCTCCTCCAGACAACACAGAATTCTACTGGCATATCAGTTTTGAAAAAGCATAAAGCCAATTTGATGGCAGGTGTGGATGTGTGTTATTTCACCACCAGTCGGATTAAATGAAATGTGCTCAAGAGGCCTTGCAAGAACTATTATGATGTCAATAAAACGGTGTTCTCTGAGTAGCAGGGCCAAGCCAGGGACTATTCACACTCTCGCCAGCGGAAGTCCAGCCGCACGCTGGGAACACAGACAGGAGCGCGGCAGGATGAGAAACAGCCTCAGCAGGACTGTTCGAATTCCTCCCCACCATGAAAATAGGCCCAGCACAAGCGTGGGCCCAAGGGATGCGTGAGTCAGAAGGACAGAGTCATCTTTCTGCCACTAATTATAACTTGGCATGTTCACAAAAATAATTTGCCTAACAGGATCATGTCCAAAGTGATCCAAGTCACAGGAGGGAACAAGTCCATAAAACTTGGAAGATTCTGAGGATATTAAGGATCGGTAAAATCATACGCATTGTTACATGTTTTACCTCTAATGTTATTTACGGGGTACAAGTCAAATTTAGCAAACAGACCATCATCTTCAACACTGAGCTTCATTTTACTGTAGAGGCTACACAGAGGCCCAGCAGACATAGGTCAACATCTTTGCTGGTTTGAATTGGTTTAAAGTAGAATACATATTTATTGGGAAATGCTGTAAATTTTAAGCTTAGTAGTAATTGAGCCCTATGTGGTATACAAAACATTTTATGCTGTGTTCTAATTCTATATAGAGTGTTTCTTTGCATCCTCTATGGAAAAACATGAATTGATAAATTATGTTTCCCCTTTATGTGGGTCTCATTTTTCCCTAGTTACCTTGTTGGTAAGAGGTAATAAAGGTTACAAGCAGATGAGGAAGGTAGTATTGATATGCAAATTCATCAAGTTTTACATGGAACATTTCAGGCTTGACTGTCAGAACTGAAAACAGATTTTGGTTATGGCTGGTTATATCTTGGCTACACTGTGCATTTTTGTAGAACGTGTCCTCTCATTTTGTTAGTCACGCCAAATCTTATACACTTAGACAGACACGCTGGCAATCATTATGATCCATAAATGATTATGTATAACTTGTCTTGAAAAAATTCAAGCTAAACACCTTCACAAACTTTATAAATTTTTTTTTTGTTTCTGGTACCAGGAATTGAACTCACGACCCTGTGCTTGCCAGGCAGGCGCTGTGCCGCTGAGCTAAATCCCCGGCCCTGCACAAAATTAAGATATATTAATTCTGTAATATTTATCACCACTCATCAGCAAATATCTCTGCAGTATTTGTGAGGTAAAAGCCTTTGATTTAGGCAGTGAAGCCACACCTATTAAGAACAGAAAATCGCAAAACTAACTCACAAAAACTTGCCTCACTGAATCATTCACCCAGAGAGACACAGTGCTGGACACGTACAACTGAGTCAAGAGCCATGAGAACCCACAGTGAGTAGGAAGATTTGAGGAGGAAGTGAAAGGCCGATACCCTTGAGCGCATCTCAGGAAAAAGGAAGAGACACAGGCAGCCACAGCCTGACAGCCCCCTGGTGCTTCCCAGGTAGAGGCACAGGGTGGGCTTGTGCATGGCTGAAGTGACGTGAGTACAGATAACGACAGCAATGTCTAGGCTTCGTCCACTGATCACGCGGCAGATTCCAAGTCACAACTCCTAATCTGCAGGCCTCCGAAAACTTACTTCCATGTTTCTCCATTCGATGCATGAACACATGATAGGTACATTTATTACTGATAACGGTAAGGGCTCACACCTACTGTTGGACAAATTTACAGATGATGTGTATTTAAATTTCCCTGAGTTCACTGGTGAAAACTAAACCTACCATGACCATGGCAAATATTCAGAGAATATCATCTGGATATTTCATTTACATTGTGTCTCTCAGTTCACCGTTTTGTCCTTATTTTATTTTATTATTTATTTTTAAGGAGAAAAGAAAGAACAAAAGAAAGAATGAAAGAAGAAAGAAAGAAAGAAGGAATAAAGAAAAAACGAAAGAAAGAAAGAAGAAAGAAAGAAAAAAGAAAGAGAAAAAGAAAGAAAGAAAGAAAGAAAGAAAGAAAGAAAGAAAGAAAGAAAGAAAGAAAGAAAGAAAAGATGCATGTGTATACACAGGATAGTCAGGATAACTGTCTACTGAAAAAAACTGTCCTCATTTTAGATGGGTAAATGTGTTCGCATGTATCTATTTGTGTACTATTTATAGAACACTTTTATACACTATGTGGAAGGACAGAATCTCTCTCAAATTTATTTTATCTTATTTGAGAAGTATAGTCTTTTTACACTGAAGATGAAAAAAATGAAGTATTTTTGATAGAATTTAAACTAACTGCTTTCTTTGGTTTGCTTTTTGATGGAGACATGGTATGTTCTTCAGGATACCAAATTGCACCTAAAGCAAATTTCCCAGTAGGAAATTATTACACATAAAATGTTATTTTTAAACAGATGATAATAACTATTTGCTATGAGCTTACATTTCCTTTTATTAAATAACTGTTTAAGATAAAGCTTGGTAAATTTCACCCATTTCCCATTCATGTTTCTTCAATCATCTTTCTCAGTCATTCATTTATTGATGAAAAAACACTGTTAAATTTAAAATCTGCTGAACTACTGCAGATAACTAGTTCATAAAGGTATCTGATACACACACAAAAGAGACATTTTTCACAAATTGAACAATCATTTCAAAAGTAAACCTATAAAGATTTGAACAAAAGCACTCAAACTGTTAAACCCACCAGCAGACGGTCTCCGCCAGCGAGGCGGTTCCCCTTGGGCAGGAAAGCATGTGTGTGAGGAAGGGTTCCTGCCGCTCCTCTCTGAGCACCCTTGGGGGTTTTTCTGCGGTCTTGGCACAATACAACGTTTTCACAGAGATTTTACAAGTTCTTTGTTTTTATAGTTACCAACCAGCAGACTGGCGGGCCGACCCCATAGTGTAGTGAGCGTGTTCAGGATCCCATGGCTTTTGTGGAAACCTCCGTGGGTCTGTAGGTGTGCTGAGGGTATGAGAATGTTTCCCAGAAAGAAAGAAGGAGAAAGAGTTGTAACAATTTCAGTGACTTTTAGACTGAATTTATGGATTTATTATAGATGCAAAACAATATGGAACTGACTTTACAACTATTGGGAAGTTTTTTTTATAGCTGATTTCTAACAGGCTGAGATGCTATGATCACTGACAAGGTATGTATTTTATGTAAGTATATTGATTGCAAAATTTCTCACAGATAAGTACAAGATGTAAAGTGCTGATAGCTCTGGTGAGGGTACGTATGTATCCCTTTATTCCATGAACCACCAGTGGGATAATATTCCAATGTAAGCCCTGGTTCACAGGGTAATTTGAGTTTCATGAGAAAGGCTGATTTCTACGGCTGCAATACATATTGAACCCTGAGATCTATAACTCATTCTTTTTATCAAATTGATTGTTTCCATCGTTACCCCTGCAGTCTACAAGGGATGCAAAATGACCATCTGACCATTACCACATTCACTTAAGTCTTTCACAATATGGAATATCAGGAGAAAAACTGCTACGTTTGTCCAGGTGCCAGTTTTGTATTTCTACAAGCTCTTTTTCTGAGCACAGTTGAATAATGTTGTTTTCTGAAAGACGGTTTTCCTCTGCAAAAGAATGCATTGCTATTGTTTGTATCACCACTTAACCTGTATTCCATAAACAGGCTGATTTTTTTCCTCCCTGCACTGTCTTAAAGATCTTCTCAAATCATTTTATTCTGTAACTGTAACATCTTCTCCTAATGAAACAATGGTGAAATCAGTGATTCTTGAACTTCAGTTCACACAGATTTACAAGCACTTGTCAAATGCAAAGCTACAATTTAGGTCACTGGAGTTGAGAAATTACAAATATGGTAAAATAACCCCTAGCTAAACCCTGAATTTCTATGTCCACGTAAGTGTCCTAGACTCATACTTCCTGTCTGCAAGTGACTCAGAGGAGATTTTAAGGGTAAACTAATAAAGAATATATACAGGTGCAGTGATCTGAAAAGAAGTTTTATTAGTACATATTTGTATTACATAATGATTAATTTGTGGTGGGGCATTGGTATGTGCACATAGCACATTTTGATTAATTTTCTGCCATCCCCACCCCTCCCCCATTCTTCCATTTCTTGGTCTCTTCCCATTTGCAAAAGCTCTATTCTGCTTGCTTTTCCTCTTCAATTCTTTTTTTCCATCCCCTTTGCCTTTCCTTCCTTCTTCCTCCTTCCATCCCTTGTTCCCCTATCCATTTGATAAAATTCTCACTACTTCCTGTTTATTTATCTGTTCTGTTCTCCCTCTCTCTCTCTCTCTCTCCATATATATAGTTGAGTTTTGCATATAAGCAAAACTATGCAATTTTTAAGGTTGAAATGTTAGTAAAGCATCATTTTCTGGTTTTGGTTAAATGTGTCCATGTTGGTTATTAAAGTTACCCCTTAGAAATCCTTTGTCCATTAACTGAATGTGTTTGAATCATAAATTCATAATGCCTGATGGGAAGAAAATTTCCAACTAAAGAAAATGTAATTTTAAACCAATTTCATTAGTATATATCAGGCACTTTTCGGTAGCCGTTAACTGAACTCAAACTGTCTCAGTCCCAAACAATTTTTACGAAATGAGATGACGACCATAAAATTTCCTCCATACCTATTACAACACTGTTAAAAGACAAAAAATATGTGCATTGAAAAATAGCGACTTGATTTCCCTGTTGTTAAAAGAGTTGAGTTTTGAAAAAATATTCTCAGAATGGCAAATACTTTGTTAGTCAATCTACCAGCAGCAAGGGCAAAGTACTGATGCTACCCATAGTCCCAGGCACATGAATGACTTTGGGGAGTGCCAGCTTGTCCCTGTCCTGAGATACAACATCCCCAAGGACAGGCAGGCAGAGGGGCTCTGAGTAAAACACGCTCAGCGATGGGCACGGTTAGCTGGCACGTGTGTTTATGACTGCAAGCTGCGCAAGAGGCCCATCGATCATACAGTCACTTCCTAATTTCTCACAACTGTACAGATGTGCGCACTGAGGGAACACAGGAAGTGATCACAACGACAGCATTAGGCCACTAAAATTAAGACATACTGTATTGACTTAAACTCTTTCACTGCCCTAACTCCTCACCAAGTCCGTGTCCCTCCATTCCACTAAAAGCCACATACGTGTATTGATCTGTGGTATATGGCTTGGAAACCATAGGATGGAATCAACCACAAAAGCTTGAGGGTAAAACCATTTTAGGAAATAATTATTAAGCAAGACTGATATACCAGAAAATTGAAGATAGCGTAAGTTCCTAGAAAGAGCTGTCTCGCTGCTCTAGTGCAGTAGACTTCTCCAGACTCCCGCTGGGATATAACATGACAAGGCATTTCTGATGACCCCCCGGTGTGATAATACTCAGAAACACCCCAATCAATATCTGCAACTGAATTAACCCGATTATCAGAACATCAACTGCTTTCAGCTGAATACTACAGAATTCTTTATTCTTCTGATTATTTGGAATTTTCAATTAAATTTGCAGGCCCCTGGCTATTATTTCCTGAAAGAAACAGCCTCACTAGTTTAGAGTTAAGCTACACATAATCAAGTGTCATTCATTTACACGATCCATCTCAATGTAAAGGCCCGTAATTTCAACTGGTCTTTCTTCCGTCTTGTTCTTCCCCATTTTTTCTTTGTCTTCCTTCCTTCCTTCCTCCTTCTCACGCTCACTTCTTACCTCCCTCCTTCTTTCCCTCCTTTTCTTTAAGGTTTTCGTTCCATGTCAATGCAAGGAAATCAGCATTTCTGAGTTCTAAATGTTTCCTACTACTAAGGAATACCCACTTTTGCATTAGTGTATAGCACTTTATATGTCTTGGTTTTAAATGTCTACATTAGCGAAGTTTAGATTTTAACTTCCAAGGCCATTTTTCCCAATACTTTTGCGAAACACTGAAGACAGTTAAGGTCCTCTAACATAACTCTGAATGTCTCAAATAACGGTAGATTTTAGAATACACTTCATCCATCACGTTTGAAGGCAAAAATGCATTTAGCTCTACTTGAAACTAAACTTCACATTAACACAAGAAGAAATACTTTAGATACTTGGTGTTGTTGTCATTGGAAGTTCATTCATAAGGGAATTCTGCAACTTCAGATCCATGCATGGGAAGAGATACTCTTCATTATGCAAATGTCATGAAGAATACCCTCCCAAAAAGTTCTTGATATTCTGAAGGTATTGAATTTTTTTTCCGTGTTATAATTCTCAAAAGGCAAGTTTACTATATAAAATTCTCTTCCACTTGTAAGAATATAGTATTTTTAAGAAAATCTCAAATATCTTCAAGATACTATAGACAATACTGAATAAAATATATCATACCTGAGACATTTACTTTAGTTCAAACATGTGATCATGGTAAAATAAACTTTGAAGAAGATACAGTTACATTTTCTACACTCTTTCCTGTACTGTCTCCACTGCCTTTGTCACACATGTCTCTCATGAATCCATGTAGTGGAGCCTTCCTTTAAATTCCCCCTTGGGAGGGCCGTTCCTTGCCCCAAACTCATTGAATTTTATTCGTCTGGAGCTGTTAATATGTTGGTGGTTCAGGACACCAAAATGAATTGCTATTTCACATAATATTTGCATTATAAAAGTGGACTTCGGTTGTTTCACTCGAAGAAGTGAGAAATAAAGTCTTCAGAACTGTTTGAAGTTGTAAATGAATTTCGTCTTCCCTCATCAAAGGACACAAGAGCTTCTTAAACTGACGGAGAAGAATGTTATTATTTTTCTAAAAGACCAGGTAATGATTTATATTGTGGTTAGATTTTGAACTAGCGTGAAATTAGAATTAGAAATTAGCTTACTTGGAAGCAGAGAGGTTACTGGCAATATTCTCCGGATACCACTCTTAGGGGGAGACAAGGAAGAGGCAGAGAGCTGTATGCAGAGGAAATACCAGGATTATATTCTTGCCCTTCGTCAGTATGAAAACTGAAGATTGTAGGCATCAGCACAAGAAAACATGGTTAGATTTTAGTTGTGGGCAAATGAAGCTATTCCTCCTGTTTCTGTCCCATTGAAAAGTCGTATGTATGTAAAGACAGATTTTACATACAAATTGTAAGAACTACATTATATCAATAAGAGGTGGTCACAACTCATCCATCTATTCAGCAAAATCAAACGATAAAAAACCAAAGCAAGTACTGTACATATTCCACGATTACTAGAACTTTTAAACTATGTTTGGTCCCAGACTGCTTAAGAAACTCAGTGCGGGGTTTACCCTCTGTTATTCATCCTATCTTACTCTTTGGTGTGTTTTTGTAAATATTTGAACAAGTGAAGAATTATTTTTTTTCTTTCTGGATTTTGCCTTCATGTTGATATTTCACCTTGTTAGTTCATCTTTTATCATCACAAATAAATTGAGAATTGTTTTTCCCACACATTAATTGAAGGTGCATCTAGAAACATAACACAGACAGTAAAATTAGCCTCAAAAATCTAATTACTGGTTATGGCTTCTGTCTAGATGTGTTCCCTGCCTCAGTAGATCTTAGGTGGGGCTTTGGGGACATCAGTAATTTATGGGGGCAGAGTAGCTGGCTTGCTCTGGGGAGCTCAAGTCTATCTTGGGTTGCTGGGGCTTGACTGGAGGGTTTATCACCCTTCCGGGCTCCTCCCTTGAGCTCTCTCTCTGCTGCCCAACTGCTATGCCACGAACAATGCCTCTGTCAAGCTATCCTGTCTGGGACCCAACAGACCCTGGACTGTAAACATAAGCCAAATGAAACTTACTTCTTTTACTTTGCAAATGTCAAGTATTACATCTCAGCAACAAAGAAAGTGACTAAGAAAATACCCAAAGAAGTTCTTTGTTGATTTTTTAGGGGGTTCCAGGACTCGAACTCAGGACCTTGCATTTGCCAAGCAGGCGCTTGCACCACTGAGCTATGTCTCCAGCCCCCTCAAAGAAGTTCTTTCATCGAAGAGAAAAGTTTTGACTAGAATGCTGCAACTGCTTCAATGGACTTCCCTAAATTACAGTTCCAATTAAGTTGCGGGTATAGCTGGAATCCCAATAGCTAGAAATTTAAATATGACACCAGAACACTGTCAGGACTGCTCCTCCCTTTTTGCCTTCATTAATTTTGGTCTTTGTGACTTCAAAGTTAACGTCTATACCTTTTGTTTCCAGTGATCTAGGGATGAATACATAGCAGTCTGTTTCTACCATTTCTTCTTAGAGGGATATACAAATAGAAGCTTAGCTCAGTTCCTATGAATACCAATTCCATTTAAATAATTCTACATAAACTTAATTCTATATAAATGTAAAATCCTTTATAGTTACATGAACCAAGCTGTTTAAAAAATCACTCAGGATAGTAGCTGGCTTTATTCTCAAATGTTTTATACATTTTGAGAAGCTGACCTTACAAGAGTAGACAGATGCTTGCTCTGATAGGGAAATGATGCAGTGTTACTAGGATTAAGTGATATATTTAGATTTAGTTGATATACATATACACTGGTGGGAACAATTAACAATGCAAAGACAGACCATTACTCATCAGCTCTTTCCATTTCTCATTACTGTTAGAAATGACTTCAAAAGACTTTCACAGCTAATTTATGTCCCAACTTTGCACAGTTGCATCGAGAAACAAATCTTACAGTGCTCTGTAATTTTCCTTAGTCACTAAACAGAATCTATCATCAAATGCTATACAGCTAATTAAAATTACGAGACGGAGGACTGACAGAAGGGCGGAGATATTTTACAGAAAACCCTTGAACGTTTTTCATTTTTGACTGAAATATATCACTTCATAGGGTTCCTTTACACTTCATTCAACAAAACTAAAAGCCTTCCAAATCACCTTTTCATAATCAATTTATTGAGGAAACAAGCTTCTCTGGCAATGTTGACCTATTTGCTAAATGCATCAAATAGCTGTTTTATCATTATGCAATCTTGTGAAAAGAATTTACTCAGTGTTAAACGTGTTAGAACGTTTAACAAATTTCACTGGAGCAAGCTTCTTTTTAAGCCTTCACAAAGTGTTTCATTTCCAAGCTTCTATTCTTATGTAAGAAAGAGACTTGACACTTATATTAGAAAAGACAATCAATGTTTTCTAGGAAAATTTAATAGAAGATTTCTAATACGGCTGTCAATAATTTTCAATTTGCTTATACTCCAATTTATCTTATATTACTTCAATAATTTTGCTCAATCTTTATGTCTAAAAGTGTAAGATTGTATTTATTGCTCCATCTTTATACTTCAAACAATAGTATGCTATCAGCAAATTTTAAACATAAATATTATTTGTAAGGCAATATAAATAGATTAGCATATAATAACTTTTGAAAGAACAAGATAATCTATGAAGTCAGGAGAACTCTGAACTCTAGCTAATACACACATAGGAAAATATAAATATAGCAATAAAAATACAACTAAAATATATTATAAAATAAATATATATAATAAAGTATATTATAAAAGAGTGATTTATATTAGAAATAAAATGGAACAATATATTCTGGGTAACAATAGATTCTGAGTAAATTTTAAATTCCTATTTGTATTTCCCATAAATTATAAATATTTTTTCTTATTCTACATTGAAGAGTGGGACACAATTTCTGTTCTTCTTCCTGATGATCTTCAAATTCAGTATGTTAGAAATGCTATAAAGTTTCATTTAGCCAATTCTTTGGTTATGACCTTCAATTCTCCAATTCCTTCCAAATATCCTTTCAAGGGGGCTGGGGATTTAGCTCAGCGGCAAAAGCGCCAGCCCGGCAAGCGCAAGGTCGTGGTTCGGTTCCCAGTATCGAAGAAAAACCAAAAAAAAAAAAAAAAACCACAAATATCCTTTCAAACCTGTCTTTCATAATTCACTGTCCTTTGCATTACAAAGAGACCTCTGTGGGGGCCCTCCTTTAGCAACATGGAAATATGGTAATTAAGAGCTTTCTGTCCCTATTTTTTCATGCCTGTAAGGTGGAAAACAATGGGGTCTCCTCTTTCTGTTCAGCAATTCCATTCATGCAACAAAGATGTTCAGTGTACATGTCACAATATAATAACAGAGCAAATGGATGAAATTACAGTATGTATTAAACACACAATTCCCTCTGGCAGATGAGTATAGATATTCTGTAGGGCAACACTTAACACTCTTCATATCCAATTGCAACGCACAAAGCGACATCTCAGAGGGTTCCTTAAAAACTCACTCGAAGAAACTAGGATTCCTTTGAAACACCTTTTGCTAAGAAACTTTTTCAGAAAACGAAGTACAGCGTCCATGGAGAGCCATTTGTTCAATCAATTTCATGCCCTTTCTACAAATCCATCTACCAGCTCCTTCTTTCTTTTACTTTCTTTCTTCTTCTTTCTCTTTCTGTATTTATTTCTGCATTGATGGAAATCCAGAGAGACAGCAGAGCGCTCCTTCAGCTTCACTCTCAGTACAGCCCTGAGCTTAGGAGCCCTGCGCATTGAGGTGGCCGGAACCGTCTGCTGGCCGGCAATGCCCGCCTCTTAGACTTGCTGAGCTCGTCCACACTGCACCACAGTACCACTAACAGGAGTGCAAGGCAGCTGACAGCATGCTCATCATCGTAAGTAGTCTTTCTTCGCAAAACTTCAGCTTTCACTGGAGCTCTTCAAATGTGTAATGGCTGTTTCAGAAAACAGATTTGCTTACTAATTTTTTTTCATTTCTTGGATAATTCCTTATTTTCATGTGTAGTTTTTCATTTAAATTTTAGAAATGAATATTGATGCACTGTCAGTCATTTATAAGTCTCTTATATACATAGGAAAGACCGTGTTTTGGTTTTTTTCTCCGGTACCGGGAACCGAACTCACAACCTTGCACTTGCAAGGCAGGCGCTTTTGCCGCTGAGCTAAAACCCCAGCCCCAGGAAAGACCATGTATGCTTTGACTACATGTACCTATACAGAAACACTGAACTCTACACTTTGCTATGTGCAACTGTCAAACTACCAGTTATGGGAAGCTTGAGAATACTTATTTCTGTACTTTAAAAGAAAAAAAAAATCTTATCTTCCAGAAATCATTATAAGGGAGATTTTTTTTTCTTTCCTGAAAAGCTTTGGTTCTTAAAATTTTTCATTATGTGAGGCACACATGGATGAACTTGGTAGAAGATTTACACCAGAAATAAACAATAGCAAGCCCTTCCCATGGGTGGGAAGGTTGCAGCAGAACACTGACGTCCTATAACTTTTCATACTTGGTCTTCAAATGTCCACACTATGCCAAATGGACACTCTCCACTGTAGCAAAAATGTATTTAAACAGGGCACTTAATTCTACACATAAATTAACATCAGTAACATTGGAATTTAGTGTCTCTGAGTGTCCTACCCAGTTAGGAAAAGAAAGAGCCTAACAGAAAAACTCTGAAAAATACGAAAAATAAACAGTTCCAATTACAAAATGGTGATAGCCAAATTCTCTCTGCTGTGCTTGTATGTACACGTCTTCCCAGAGCCTCACGCAGTCAGGAAAGGCGGGTACCTGGATTGTGAATGTGTGGTGCTGGGATTAAGGATGCAGGATGCATTCATGGTGTAATGCTAGTCAAATTACACTCTCCAAGTAGTATTTGTACGTTGTAAAATCAACAAATTAGAAAAACTTTCCAAAATCATGTTACGTATTTTATGGTAGAAATGATACTTTCCAAAGTAAATACTATAATCTCTATTTATCAACTAATTATTTTAATTCTTTAATTAATAAAAATGCCATAATTGAAGTAAATATTTATATGTTACCCTTTGTCTCTATTCTTTTTCTGATCCTATACATGAAAAAATCCTTAGAAGTAACTTGTGATGCTACTGAAGATTTCGGGGACTCCATATACCAATGAATCTGTATGAGTGTTTTCTCTGTTTGTTTGTTTTTCCACCAGGAGGTATGTGCTAAAAATTAATTCCAGGCCTTCACACATACTTGGCAAGTGCTTTATCATTAAGTTATTGCTCCAGTCCTTTGTTCATGAGCCAAACATCTCCACTAGAACTCTTAAAAAAATAAAATCAGTTCCTAAGGAGTATGGATTAAAAAACAGCTATGTAATAAAGGTAATTGTGAAACTAAATTCTACGTATTGTACTATGTTTTGGTAAAACCTCTAACTGGGAAGCATTTTAAGAAGAAATGTCCATGAATTTCTCATATCCCTCTTTACACTGAGTCCTTTAGTCACAATACTCTTTTCCAGGTTGAAACCAAAAGTACAGAGAATTGCTTTTATCTTTGGAAGATTTTCTTTCAAAAGCATTCTGGAGTAATGAAATATATACTTCATCCAGGTATAAGAATTTGGTTAGTTATGATGATTTCATCATACTTATTTCAGTCATTTTACTACTTTACTGTAATCCTTCACCTTCAGTGAAGGCATTCTAGGGATAAACATACACCCTAGAAATAGGATTGAGGTTTGAAATTTAAACTTACACCCTAATAATATCTTCCAAGCACGAAACTCTGGGGTAGCATATAAAACAAAGAGAAAGAATTTAAATATTTAGTGTGGAAGACATGTTTATCACTTTCCGCCCCCTTTAATAGTCGAATGAGCCGTATGCTAGCTGAAATGTTTGCATAGCAGTTGTGACTGAAAATCTAGTTCTCTGCCAATGGATTTCAGGTTATACACGGAATCTAATAAATGCCTTTATAGAGAACTAAAACTTAAAAGTAAAATTACCTTACTCTAAAGTACCTCATTACAAATGAGGTCCCTGGCACGTGACCTTCATTTCAAGTCAGAGTTAGAGAAGTGGTAATATCTGCAATACCTGGTCCTGAGCGAGACAAGGTGAAGAGGCTGGTATGGAGTGGAGTTGTGATAAACCCTATCCACTAAGAAGAAGTGAATTTTAAGTAGGGAAAAAGAGGAAGTCCAAGAAAACATTATAGAGAGTTGAGCAATCTTAGGGGGCAGCAATCAACTGGAAACAACAAATCGGTTCCATTTAAGATCAAAAAGAAAAACAGAAGAATCATCACAGCCCTTCTTGCCGCTGAAATGACAACACATACTCATAGCAGTTCTACTGCTCGATATCTTGCAAGGTCAATCATTCAAACATTTGATTTCCCAAAAAGTTGAGTAGCCTTCTATGTACCTTCTTACAATCCTGAATCTCATCCCTGAGCAACTTTATGAAATGAAAATCCTCCAGCGTCTCCTCCTACTTCCGCACCTTAACGTGGAGTTTTCTTAATGAGGACAAACTTGGCTGTGACACTACATAGACACTAAAAAACTATCCTTAAGGTTGCAGTGCTTGTCTCCGAACAGTGCGGAAAGGTACAGAAGCATTATACTGGTGTATTTCTGCAATGAAGTGATCCACCTCTCCCTTCACTCTATGAAGAGATCAAGTTATAATTATATTTAGACCTGAAGAACATTTTATAAAAGGCTGTTGATAAGTCTAATAGCAATCTCACACCCAATAGCCTGAAAGAGTGAGAACTCTACTATGAATAATTACAGAAAATCAGTCAAGGAAATGACACTGGCCAATTTTTAGCCCAAACCCTGAGTTTCCAGAAATATCGCCAGTGCAGAACCCTCCATCCACAAGGACTAACTGGCGAAGTGAAATAGTGAACAAACACAAAATACGCAGTGCGTGGAATGTGCCGCTGTCATTCACCCAGGAGGCCCAGCCCTCTCAGCCCCCTCTCTCCACTTTGATTTTTCCAGTGTATCAAGCACTGAAGAAGCAAATATTAGATAAGAGTGCTCTAGAAAATGTAGCACAATACATATTAAAACCCAAAAAAAATATCTGCCAGGCCTCGGAAAGCTGGTAATTTTAATACAAAAATACCACAGAACTTTAGAATGAGTAGCATCTTCTTAATAAGGCCTACTGCTGGATCATCCCAATGAGGCAGGTACGTCCTACAGTGGTTCAGTATCATTCCTATATTACATATTGTTAAAGAATATAATGTAAAAATGCAGAAATAAAGTTTCTGTGATCACTGCAGACTTTGTCATATTTTCTTTACTGCTACTACGGTTTCTTTAGTGCTACTACTACTTGATAATTCTGCTCACTTGGGAAATCTCTCAGTCCAGACACATCTGAAGAGCCCGAGGAGTTAGGACAGTTGGGCATCTGGAGCGGCACCTCAGGGTTTTAGGCCATGACTTCACACTTCATGGCGAGGCTTGGTCTCCAGCTGGACCGCGTCCATCAGTTGGAACGACAATCCCTCTCCACGCAGAGAGATGAATGGTACCTCCTGCACTTGCACAGGTATAAAAGTGTCTGTCACTGTTGCAAACACAATGTTTGTACGTGCATTTTCTTTCCAACCACAGAAAAAGTATTTGTGAAGAAGCAATTTTTATGGTAAGCTTTTGTTTGCCTATTATTATTATTACTGTTATTATATCTGAACACAAAATTAGGTTTGTTATAAATGTAATTTTAATCAATTTATTTTAAAGTATGTATTTTATATACCGCTTTTCAAAATGTGCTTGAAAAATTCCTTTTTGTAAAAGACAACTTTTATCTTTCAGATCTCAGTACAGTACTTGTCAGGGGCTTTCTGTAACAGCTCTGGTTACACTCATGGATGTGGTAACTCGCAGTTCGCTTCAAAACCATTTATAAACTAAGGACAACTCCATCATTTTTACAGGATTAAAAAATCTGTCATGCACAATGTGTAGCTGGAGTTGGTTACCGCATATTCACTGAGGCTCCTGAATACTGAGTATTTGGAGACTCACACAAGAAAAGCCAGCCCATGTCAGTTAATTTACCCAATTATAACGTAGGCTCCATTTATTTATTCTTCTTCTTCCTCTAATAAAAATTTAAACCACATTTTGCTTCTAATGCTAAAGTTTATATTTTAATATGAAATAAACTAGGTTACTTACAAGTTAGGTCTAGTATTGGGCAGAAACAATAACACAAGAAGAAATACAACTAGTAAACAGATTCTAAAATATAGGTAGATATCCAGCTATAATTTGCAGAAATCACTAAAAGACCAAAAAAAGAAAAAAAAAATCAAAAGGAAAGTATTTGATGCCCATTCATAAATCCCATCTTGTTTCTCTCACACCAGCCTCTGCAATAAAGGAGGGAATTTGCATGACTTTGATTCATATTTATTAGTGACTTTAATTCAAATTCAGGCGACTTTAGTTCATATTTAGTGTACAACTAAGTACAATTTTTTTTTTTTTTTTTTTTTTTTTTTTGGTTTTTCTCCGATACCGGGAACCGAACTCACGACCTTGCGCTTGCCAGGCAGGCGCTTTGCCGTTGAGCTAAATCCCCAGCCCCAAATGAATTTTAATATATAAAAATCTATCTGTTTATTCAGTGATGGCAAACCTATGGCATGAATGCTGTAGAGGGCTGTTTGCAGTGATGAAATCTCTGAAAGGTCGCCACTGCTGTGTATAGCAATATATGTGCACCTACATGTAATCTCTCCTTCATCTCTAGCTCTGCCTACTCTCCACACTCTCCCTGAAGGTCATTCAAACCCTATCAGATTATGTAGAGTTTCTCAAGTAACCTCTTCCCTAATACCACTGCATCCCCAACTTTAACTGTCCTTTGGGATTAATACATATGGCACATTTGAGGCACCTCTACTACCTCTAAAGCCCTTCCCCCAGTTTTGCTCATGGTAGCTGTGTTTTTGTCCTCCTTCTTCGCACCCATGGTGGGATCAATCATCGCATGGGGTGAAGGAGGAGAACACCAGAAATCTACAGATAAGCAGGAACTCCGTCCAGGACAGCTCCAATTCCAGTGAAGATGGACCTGGACAGTCGCAGGGAGCAGGAAGAACACCTGTGTCAGGCGCTACCCTCTCCATACGGAACCCTATGGTCTCAGCTACGACCCATGAGCGGGGCCGGACTTTGATAATAATTAAGGTACTGCAAACTTGTAAAGACGTACACCATGTAACAAGTCTATTTAAAAGTTTAATGAAAGATTTTAGTTTTTGAAATAAAAGTGTATATGTGTTTTATTTTAAAGGTTGGCCAGAAGAACACATGAGGAAAATTATCTTCACAGTATACAGATAAATACATGGACAATATGTAATATCAAGATTTAGATAATAATTTTGCCAGACACTGAAGAAAAATGTTCAAGAAATTAAATAAATATGCCCTTAATGCTGAGTATAATGCATTCCAGCACGTTTTCTGAGCATGTGATTGTACCTTTTTTGTATAGAGAATTCATATTGATGTAAAACGTTAAGGCTTGTTAGGACAAGCAGTAAGATTACATTATTGGAAATAAAGAAACAGTGTAGTAAATTGATCTCTAATTAGACTTTAAAATAGAAAAGGTAATTTGATGTGGGCAACAATTATTTTATTTGGTATCTCAAAATGTAATATTAAACTACTATATAAAGGTGACCTTTATAACTAGCAGGTGCATCACTTCCTTAGATTTTTTTAAATTTAAAGAGTAGTTTAAAACTCATGGGTACTCTATTTTCTTTAATTATAAAACAACTAAATGTTTCATGAAGTGTAGGATTGTGTAATTTCTACTGCCCCATCACATTCCTTATATTGCTAGTATTTCTATTCCAAGGTATAACTGAATAACCAGAAGCCATAAAAGATGTATTCAGTGCAGACATCTAGGCAACTGGGTAGCCAGTATGTGCATATCTAACCCTATCATCTATTTATCATCTATGTACCTGTGTATCTATCTATCTATCTATCTATCTACCATCTTTCTGTTTTATTAGCTGCTGTCTGACAATTCAATTTCGGGATTGTGGCAAAGCAGCTTAAATAAAGTTTCAGTGTAAGATACAGAAATATTGAAAGTAAATAACTTTGACACTTGGAATGTTTTGCTATATGACACTTTCAAAAGATTTCCTAATTAGGAATTTTCTTCTTCATCACCCCTTGTTTTGTTTGTTTCATTTATACTTGATAAAAATGGTCTTCAGCTTTGTTGGATTCAATACATACTGCCTAATAATGCTAACCTGTGTGATTCAAAGGTGAATACCCCATCTTGGAGGAGCTGATCTCCAACCAATAATGTCAATCTGGTCAACTAAAATGATGAATTCTGATTTTGCTGAACACAGTAATTTCAGGCCAGTAGTAACCATCTCTTCAACTGGCCTCTCAGTGAAGACATACACACCCCTAGTTGCTAAAAGTAATTCTCCAGTGACTCTCATTTAAAAAGCAAATAATTTGGACAAGTGAAAATACTGATTGTGCATCAGAACATAAAATGATTGTTCTATCATTCAATGATTTAATCATCTCCATTAACATTTCAGAAAATATCCTAAAGAGTATATGACTCACATCTAAAATACTAAACCCAGTATTAATGCAATGACTCCTTTTTCAAGAAGCTTAGACATCATTCTATAAAAGACTCACTCCTTCACTTAAGAATGTTACTTTGAAAAGAAAAGGTCAATCATGTAGCATTTACGTAATATTTAAAAGTTCTATTCCTTTAACATATACAACTTTGAAACTAAAAATAAGTCTGCCCTGGTGACACATGCCTGTAATCCCATGACTCTGAGAGGCTGACACAGGAAGACAGCAAGTTCAAGCCCAGCCTGGACAATTTAACTAGATCTGTCTCAAAGTAAAAAAAAACAGCAGATAGAGTTCAGTGTGAATGACCTGCATTTAATCACAAGTAACAACAGCAATAGTAATAGTACAATAACAAATGTATAACTTGTAACTACAAAGTAAAATAATTTTAAAGAGTTACTACAAATAAAACTACAAAAACAATAAAATTCAAATTGTCAATGCTAATGAGTATGATAGTTTATGTTATTTTGGTAGAACTAAACTACTACTTCAATTTTGGTGAAACATTACACAGGGAATTGTCAAGTTCAACAGAGTGGCCAATTAATTCTTTTTGGAACTATTCTGCATGTAAAGCTGTGGCATTTTTATTCAAGTAGTATGATCACTTTTATTTTAGCTTCTCTTGGTCCTTGGTAATTTATAAATTACCTAGACTCTTTGTTTAGTTTTACCTGAAAATTTTATATTGAAATAATCTGAATCTTAATGAAGTGTTATTTATTGCTTGGAAACAGTGTAAGATCTAAAGAAAGAACATATACTTCCAGTACTCAAATTTGTAATACATTTGTTATCATCCTTTTATGTTTTGTGAAAATTAAAATATAAAATATGAATATCACAGTGAAGATTTTCAGGGACCAAAAGAGCATGACAAAAAACTGATTCTGAGCAATACATTAAGTTGCCGTGTAGAAGGATACGTCACCACAGAATGTGCCACTTTGACATATGCATTATTGTGGGCTCAAAGCAACTGAGAACAGGTATAGAAGAAAATGTTTGCCTACAAGCAGAACACAGATGTTCAAAGGTGTCCCTTGACCCCTCCTTCCCAAGAAGCACAAAAACTGATCACAATCACAGGTAAAAACCCTGTAATCCTGAGGTGGTCCCAGCAGGAGGAACCAAGCAGCCTTCGCCCGCCATCCACTCTCCACCTATGTGCTTCCCACAATGCACGGCCGAGAGAGAAGCAGACCCCTTGCCTTTGCTTGCTCCGCCTCTCAAGTCCCACTGCTCCTTGATGAAGACGATGTAAGCCAGAGTTCCGAAAATCACTTTTTTTACCTCTTGTATGCATAAAATATACAAAGTAACAAACTTCCCCTTGGTTTCTTCTTGTTCATCTGTCTTGAAAAACTATGTTTAAACTATTTTACCCACTACAAAGTCAGTCCCTCATTTCAAAGGCTGAACCACCCATTACGTAGCAAGTAAAGCAACTTACTTAAGGCTGTCCATCTCTAGCAGCTACGGCATTTGGAACGCCATTCACTCTCCAGGTCCTTATTTCAGATCCAGCTGTGTAGCCTACACAGGTTTATATAGATTATTTAGACAAAAGGTAATGCGTCTTAAAATGTATCAGCCACAGGAACATGCTGAATGTTCATTTGTCTTAAACATACTGGAATAAATCTTTAGCAGACTTTCAGTTAGAAATGTCCTCAATGCATTTTACTTCCTAAAATAAATATTTCAATATAGGCTGAGAGTTGTTCATTTACTAACACAATAACTACTATCAACTTAACGCAAGCCATCAAAATGGACAATTAAATTATGAGACTAAGTATAAGTGTCTGGAAATACTTTGTAATTCTCACAAATAAACATTTGGAAATTTAGCAAAATAATTTGCATTAACAAAGAGGAGCTTAAAACTTAGATAGCATTCATGTGGTGATAATGTGCAAGTTTTTATGCAGGTATATTTCAATTTTTATTATTTATTTATTTTCCTGCACATGCTGTGAAACATAAGGAAATAATCTTTCTCTTCAATCACTTAGGGTCTGGTTTGTGTATTAAATTTTCTGTGTAATTTATAAGAAATAAAAGATTTTTTAATTTTCTCTGATGAAAATATAATAAATTAATAGATTAAAATCAACATTATGTGATACCTTAGGTATACATTAAAATTTCCATAAAAGAAATAATTTATGACTAATTTCATAGATGCCATAATTCTGTTATTAGGCTAAGGAAAGGGAGTATTTGTTCATTATCAAATTATCCAAAAGTAGTAAGCTGAAGTGTTTTGCTGCAGTTGAAATTATCTGATAGCTGGTATTCACATGCATGGAAGTTATGGCAGTATCCACAGATATCTAAAACAATTTATGTGGTCTCTGTAGAAAAAAGAAAATTCAAAATTCCTTTCCAGCAACTCTTATAATTGGCTTTTACCTGTGTTCTTTGTGTGTAATTTTAATGATCCATTTCTGGAAAAAAAAAAGAGGTAGAATAAATTTATTCTTCTGCTTATATTTTCTGAAAAGTCAGCAGTGATACAGAGTAAAGGCAAATCATCCTTGGGATAATTCACTGCCTGGCCATCCTCCGATTCTGCAACTCAGAGTTCTGTACATAATAAATACTGATTTCTATGTTGTTCTTGACATTTTATTTTGCTTTCTGTTCTTGAGGCAAGATATTCTTACACAGTTTTTAATACCACAGTAGAAGTCATACTCAACAGTTAGGCAATAGACATACAAGCTTATGCAAATGTACTTCCATGTTCATTAAATTAATTTAAAAAATATTCAAGCTATAGACCACTTGTATTTGCTCCTGATAAGCAATGGACAAAATACACAAAATCCCCTCTCAGTTCGTATTCTAATGAGAATGGAAATAAATAGTAAGAATACTTTAAAAAATATTTAATGATAAATTATTGCCACTAACTGCTGTATCACTGAAGCATTTTTCTATAGAGAAAAAATATACTAAAAGTAAAACATAAAAAATACAATAATGCAACAATAATTTATGTCCACTGTCTCAGAAGTTTACATCCTTCTACAGAAAAGTACACAAGTTTTTAATTTCATCATCTGTTTTCCAAGATTGGAACGGTACCTTCAGAATACTTAAATTACATGAACTAATGTATATGTCACCAGTATAATTCAGTGAAATTAACTATGACAATACTTTATCAAGGTTTTCTTTGGAGAAGAACAACAATTTGCAGTTGGTAAAGACCCAGCAGAATCAAACCTGATTGCGGTGATGAATAATGCATATCGCCTATGGTACTAATTAACCTTGGACTCTAGGAAGATATTATAGAACAATCAGGCTAATTTCAATGTGGTCCAGCACGTTTCCCTACGGCTGGTGTTATCACCCTTCAGAACACATAAAATGTGATTTTTTTTTAAATGGCAAAGATATATTAGTTGTTTTCCACACAGAACAAGGAAGGAAATATTTTTAACATTATATATTTTCCTAAAAGACATTAAATATATCTACAGTTATGTATAGATATGACTATATGATATATATATAATATATTATGGTAAGTGTAAATGAGTAAGTGGTGTTACATGTTAATGATACTATTTGTGGTTGAAAAGAGCTAAACTCTTAACCAAACCAGATACATTATTCAGTTTCTGCATGTATATCCAAGGATCTTTCTTGGGGAGAGAACTTTTTTTTGTCTCTTTGAGACAGGGTCTCACTATGCAGTTCAAGCTGGCCTTGAGCTCACTTTGTAGCCCAGGCTGGCCTCGAACTCACAACGATCCTCCTGTCTCAGCCTCTCAAGTGTTGGAATTACAGGCATACGCCACGACACCCAGCCCCCAAGGATCTTTCTTTAGCTTAAAATGACAAATAAACTTAGTGGACATGCTATATCCTCAACCTGGAATGAAAATATCTTCTTCAAATATAACTTAATCAATTCATTCAAAACATAACTTTACCCTTGCTTACACAAAGACAAATATTAATGAAGAACTGCTGTCAGTAAACACGGTATTATGAAATTTTCCAAATAGGATATAAAGAGAATAGAGGAATGGTCTTGAAAATTTATTTCCTCCAATAATGGGACACACAGGCCTTGGAATATACTACCTGTTGTTCTATACTGGAATGGCACCTATGGGCTACATTACTAGTGGATGGACAGTAAAAGTGACGCCTGAGATTATCTTCAACTGAAGGTAATGCCAATCTCGAATGTCTTAACGACAGGCTTTGAACTAGCATTTAATGTATTATTAAAATAAAAAAGTATTCCAAATTCCTATTTCAAAAAGGCCTTGCAAAAACGTGATGGTGGAAACTGGTGTTGGAGTGGTGCGACGCAGCGCTCCTGCCCCTCGGAGTGTGCTCCCGCGTGACCAGGTGCTCCTGCACACAGCGGCCCTGTCTGCACGGCACATTTCAGCAGCAGGGCAAAGAGGAGGCACCGAAATGAATAGACACCGAATACCTAGCAGGAAAAGGTATCTCCCACCTCCACATTAGTATTGTAAGTAAAAATACTAGTATCTTAGTTTATAACAATGAGCATTTATTTTAAACAGTCTGAATGTGTGTAAATGTCATTTTTAATGGGAATGTTTGAATCTGATTTAATCTCCTTAGGAGAAAAACAGTATCAAGTACCTAAGTGTTCTTGAAATTTTCAATCGAAAGAACATCTTATGGGAACACCGTAAGTCTTCTTACCTAAATATCTCTTATGTAATTATTATATATAAATCTTTCTTTTTGAAAAGATTTAACTGTTTGATATGAAACCAAGGAACCATTTGTAGAGATGATTACATCAGTGCTTATCAAATACAGCATGCCGGCTCCCTGGGCAAACAGACCAGGCTCTCTTCCCATTCTACTATCAAATTTTTAAAAGTGTGTGTTGTGTTAGTATCTGCTTTCCTATCAAATTTTAAAAAGTGTGTGACCCATATAGGTTGCACTGGCACTGCATGAAAGTGTGTGTGTGTGAGTACATGCGCGCAAGTGTGCGTGACAGAAATAAGGAGAGAGAATCATCTCTAATGAGAGAACAAAACGGATGGATTTATTTTACAGAAAAATTCTCTTACATAGTTAAAAAATATAAGCCAGAAAAAATTCAAAAAATATATGAAATAAATAAAAGATTAAAAATATATAAAATATATATTAAATATATATATGACTTTGTCTTTTGTCCTTGGGTTCAGAATTAACAGAACTATGTATCATGTTTTTGAAGAATGAGGCAAGAGTAGTAGTCTTGGCCAAAATGCTTTCTCTTACAGAATTAACGTCAGATTATCTCAAGGAACAAATGCATGTAAATAAATGGAATGCATTTCTATAAGAAAATTCATAATGAAAGGAGCATGAATAAAAAAACCATTAGGGGGGGCTGGGGATTTAGCTCAGCGGCAAAAGTGCCTGCCTGGCAAGTGCAAGGTCGTGAGTTCGGTTCCTGGTACCGGAGAAAAAACAAAAAAAACAAAAACAAAAACAAAAAAATAAAAAATAAAAAAAACATTAGGAAAAGATGAAGTAATTAAAACAATGTCAAAATAAAGCAGCTTTTAAAAAGCATATTGAGAACTACAGAAAACCTAAAACAACCACCTCATTTTAAATTGTGTCTAGCACTCAGACTTTAGAGGTTTTCAGGGCAAATTCAACTTTAACAGAAAAAGTATCACCAGTGTCTTTCAGTTAATCTTAAGAGTTAATATAGTACTTTTCTGCGTTTACATAGGTCATATTCAGTTTAGCAGTACAGGAAGAGAAATGGCAGCATATAAAGAAAGCAACAAATCTTTCTGTCACCAGGACCAAAATATATAAAATGTCTTTGGCATGAAGAGGGAATTATTGGGGAACACAGTTACATTTGACTGTATTTCTTCTTTCTGTATGGAAAATATAAAGCATTCATTGTAGTCAGTATTTATAAATGTAAAAGCTCTAAAAAGCACGTATACTTTTGTTATGAATTAGAAACTCCTTGGAAAATATAAAGGAAACAATTTTTTTCCTGATGGGCACAACTTGCAGAAAAGAAGATTTATTTTGGCTTAAGATGTTAGAGGTTTCAGTCCATGGTCACCTGGCTCCAAGGCAAAAACACATGAAGGAACGGTATGGCAGAAGAAAGCTGCTCCACCCATGGTTGCAGCAAGTGGAGAACAGGGCAAGACCCTGAGAATGTGGAAGGGGCCAGACAGGAATACAGCCTATCGCTATCTTTCAGCCTGGCCCACTTCAACCAAGCTACGAACTTATTAGTGCATTAACACATTATTGAGATCAGATTCCTCATGACACATGGCCTTTCAAGAACACCATCTCTGAACTCATGAGACTTTTGGGGGAGGCTTGAGGTTTTAAACCGTAATGTACCCTAGTCTACAATTATCAAACACTGATCTTTGACTTTGATTGTTTAAAGATAGGAGTTATTAATTTTATTCACAACATTACGACAATCTTCCCTGTGCTTAACTTTTGTTCATAGAGTGTTCTCCTCTTGTAATTCTAGTTCTTCAGTTCTGTAATTTTTATCTTAAAAATAAAAAGTACTACATTCTGACAATTTAGAAAGTATCTTTTTTTCTGAAAATGAATGTCTACATTAAAGCCTCACAAAACTATGTTTTAAGCTTATTTTTGTGGGTTCTTCAAAATCATATTTAATCAATATTAGTCTCAATTTCCCCAAGTTTAAAATAGAAACAACATATATCTGGCAGAGCTATGATCAAGACTATAAACAGTTTTCTACATACCTGGCTTTTAGCTGTATCTAAAAGTTCATAAAGTTTACTCTTCCCCTCTAAAATGGTTCTATTTCTTGCATTACAGCAAAGAAAATTTGCCTTTCTTATCAGGATGATTGTTTAATTTAGATCAGACAACAGAGAAATAATTATTATTTTAACTGAACTGTTTTTTAGATATATTGGCTGACTTTTTAGCTTTTATATTATTTTGTATTTTGATCATTTCAATAACCTATTGTCAAGACTGACAGGAAACTTTGAGTTCTGGTATACAAAAAAAAAAGGAATGACATGGAAGTATTTCAAAGCAGAAGTCTCCTCCAGTCGGAAACTCTGGACCTACTAACTGTGCGATTTCATAATTGGTAGCAAGGCGTGGAATCTCTTAGATTCTTTACTGAGGAGGAGATAATTCCAAGGTTCAACTTGGCAGGAGATGTACCCCAGTTATAATTCTGATAAAATCTCCTTCCTCATGTTTACATGACACGGATTTGTTGTATTTCTTCTTCACTACACACAAAACAGAACAAAACAAAACAAAACAGGAGCACCACAAAACTTAAATAAAATAACAGTGCCATATTTCAGAAGCCAAAATATAGTTTTTTTTAAAAAGTTGTTCTGTGCTGTTTATCGAACCAAACAAGACAAAGTAAGTTAAGTACACAAGAATGTACAACACACAAAAAGGTCACAAATTGGAAATTAACCAGTTGGCACAACTTCTGTTCCAAAATAACATGTACACTGGCAAAGCTCTTCCTCTCTCTGGGACATGCTTATAGAAAATCCCCTTACCTATTCTAGCTCTTTTCTGTCTGTTGATACAGCCTAATTACAGAGCAGAGCCGCCCAGAGAAAGCGCTGCACAATCCCACGCTTTGATCGCTCACTCAGCGTTGCTTATCTGGCTCCATTTTTCCAACCCAACACTATTCTTCCTTTTGAGCCTCCTTACATTTCCGTTCCACTTCCTCAGTGCGAGGCCTGAAAAGAGGGGCAGAACCCCCCATGAAGTCCACAGTGCGGATCCCAGGTCTCTCGGGGATGTGTCCCAAGCACATAACAAGACAGTGCATGTGGAAAACAGAACGAGTTCATAGGGGACTTGCGTCAAGGTGGCGTAATTAGGTGGATCTTACGTGCACCTTAATAGAGAACATAGAGTACAAAGATACAGACTTTTAAAAAGTGGGTTCACATGTCAGTTTGCCACTTTCTAGTTTCAGTTTGTGTGACTTAGCAAAATTAACCTTCTGAGCTCTGGCTGCCCCGGAAACGGCCGCACAGGGTGTTGCCAGGCTTAAGCAAGAACATGAATAAAACATCTAACAGCGCAGGCGTGGAACGGTTCTTCGCATACGGGTCAACCCTTCTTGCTTTACTTCAACAGTTAAAATATCCTGATGATTTTGATACTCAGAAGCTCAGCTCTTACTTTTTGAGGTTCCTATTATGTCTAGTATACTATTGCATACTGCACCTGAAAATCAAACTACTGCTTTTGACCTGCTTTTGTATTTTCTTGGAACGAGGTCCTTTTCTCCTCAACTTTAATTCCATTCTCTTTGGATATGAGATGAAAATAACTCATGCCCTCCCAAGGCCTGAAAAGGGGAACACTCAGGCCAGTCCTTTCTTCCATGAGCACAGACTGCCCTTGCTTAACACTTTCCTGTCTTTCTAAAGCTGAGATTATTCACTAAACTCTCTATTTCGTGAATGCTTAATGTCTCTTCCTTTAGTTCCTAGTCAGGTGTTTCTCTTATCTCACTAATCCTATAACACACATTGAATCATCGAAATATGTCTTGTTGGTCTAAGTTTTCTCTTAAGTGGAGATCAAATGGTAATGATTGCATTGATATAAAAAACACTCAGAAAGAAGCCCCTCTGTCTCTAGGCCCTGACCTTGCCTGGCAGAAAATTTCAAAACACCTCCCTCAGTGATGGACAGCTAAAGAGGGTAGAAAAATCTGTAATGAATGGTTAACATCAGCAACATCACGCCGCAAGTGGGGCATTTCACTGTGTGCAAAACCTGAAGGTACAGTCTTCTTAGAGTCTTAGGAAATAGTTACTCAAGCAGACCAGGTTCATCACAATGACACAGACCTTAACGCATCCAAAGAAAAGGAAATCCTGCAATCAGCCTCCCCCCAATAATGGAGCAAAACTAGCAACTGACAGCAGACGCGCACTTAGAATACAAGAACCTTTTTCTCCTTCTTTCTTTTCCTATCATGTCTTGTACTTCATACTTTATTTATGTATTAAGTTTTTCAGATC
>NW_004955447.1:7137690-7148116 GCF_000276665.1 Chinchilla lanigera | reverse complement strand
TCAATTTCTAATGCTGTGTACCTATACCAGTTGGGGCCGGCAAGACGGTGTGAAGAAATCAAAACTAGAAGCTGAGCTGGGATTTTTGAGAGTTATTCTGGTGTAATTGTTAACAGATGTTTTCATTCATAGTGAAAAAGAGCATCTTATTCTGGATTTAAGTTCATTTTCACCTAAATAAAATGTAAAGTTTCATCCAAGTCTTACTTCATTTTTCTGTTGCCACTTGCCTGTGTGGGCCTAAAGAACACCAAGCCAACTTAATTCTGCTCTATTATTACTGTTTAAATTCTTTCTCACCCCACCGATTATGTCAAGGAAAGCCACTGCTGTCACTAACCACGGAGCCCTCATTGTTATGACATTTCATTTATCTGGGAAGCAGCATGCTTGACAGGAGACTGCATAGCTCTCAGTAAAGTATGGAAGACAATCAAGTGCTGTTAAGCAAACCAATGTTGACATATTAAATCATGCTTGAACCAAGAGAGCAAAAACAGACGCCGCACCAAACCTTCTAAGGATAATTTTAAATAAATAATACAAGTCAGTTTGGTTTGAACAAAAGAAGCTTTTCGCGTTACTAAATATTGAGAATAGGTGAACATGGAGGGAATCTTTCACGGGATCAAATAATTATGTCACTTTCAGATGATAAAGCATAAAAGTAGTTAGAATGGTGTAAAGAAATATGAGGTTAATACTGGGAAAATGGTGAATTTATACCACATGCCTTTTTCTGTCCATGAAATGGAAACTAAAACATTGATTCTTTATTATAGAAATGTCCTGATGGAATCTTTTCAAAGTGCCTTGAATTCATCAGAGGAAAACCCCTTATGCATATGGAGTAGTGTATTATTATTCTCCTTTACAATCACACAGCAGGAACTTGGGAGCATTCATTCTCCAAGTCTGATTCCTGCTAATAATTCCATCAAAGAAATGGAGTTATCCATCAGTCAAATTATCATCTGCTCTAATTGTTACTTCCCACAAACTAGTCTCTTCTTTCTTTCTTCCTTTTCTTTCTTGAACTGCACCTCCACAGTGCTCAAACAAATATCTTCGAGCTCAAAAAAAAAAAAAAAAAAAAGCTTTTCAACAAATTGCTTTGGTTTTTACAAATGAAACCTTATAGGTCAGCCTGATATGCACACAAAATATTTCAACACCAAAGAAAACCAAGTGCTGAATGATAACACATGATCCACACCCATGACCAGAAATAATCAGATATGAAAGCACTTTCAAGTAATGAAAACCAGTTAAGAGATTACAGAAAGTTTACAATGCACCTTCTTACTATTACTGCTAAAGATACAATTTCCACAAAGAATTATGCCCCGGTTAGGGACTCCATGTCTTCCTGCTTTCTAATAATTGCTTGTCTTTCTGAACTAACACTTTGGTAAAATTTCAAAGCTAAAATTATACACTTTCAGCACAAGACTTGGATGAAACTTTATATTTTATTTAGGTGGAAATGAATTTAAATTCCATGAGCAACATAATCTACGTAGGTAGAGAGATCAACTAGAAAGTCTGACCGATATTAATCTGTACTTGGTATCATTTTCTATAAATAGAAATTTCTAGAAAACTAATAGAGGGTTTTTACGCAACCTTCGAAAGTGATGAAGTGAATTTTTGAAGACTAATCCATGTAAGAGATAGAATAAATTAATCTGTGCAGATGAAACATAAACACATGACCTATTAATCCTAATTTAAGCCTAAAAAGAGGCAATGACTTCCAATCCAATTTGTCATGCTATATGTAACTAAAATCTACATGTTAGTCATTGTGATTGAGTAGTGATTAGTATATTCTGTACAAAGTATAAAACTAAAAGTTTTAAGTTAAATGAACTATTTTAACTGTAAATCTAAAATACAGCAGCCATGTGCTACTGAACATATTAATCCCATCTTGCAGCCCAGTTCCAGCTTCATTTTCCCTACAAATTTGCAGTCATAAAGTTTCCAGCTCACACATTAAACTTCTAATAAGATAATGAAACACATTATGTTAAAAAAAATCAAATATATTATGTTATTCCCCCTAAAATTAAAATACTTATTCTGCTTGGAAGCATCACTGCGTTTTATTTATTTTATTGTAGTAGATGGCTTATAGGATATATCAAGATTTAAATCAAGATTTCCATCTGTATTATATTTCCATTAGTAATTTCATGAAGAAATATGTTTGATCTTACAGCCATCAGCAGTATTAACAAGTCACCTCCAAATTCATGTCTTCTGATATCTTTTATACAGATGATATGATTTAATTATAATTATTGAATTCTCTCATGATACACAATTTAATTGTGTGGTATCACTTGGAATTCTGTGTGCTAGAATTATTTTAAATAAGATAAGTCTCTCTACTGGTTTTGTGTTCCTACATTTCAGAAATTCACTTCTTTCATATTCGCTTCTCAAAAATCAAAATATCTTTGTCCTTAAATTAATTCGAGAAATGTTATTTTTTGTTAAAGTGTGAAAGCCTGTCACCAAAGAAGATGAAAAAGATGGAAAAAGCAAGAGTTATTTTCCCCTAAGATTTTAACATCATTTTGATTTTAATACTACTTGCAGAAGAAAAAGAAAAATATATGTACCTTTAGCTCTGTTCCTTACAATATTAAAATAGCAATGTTTGTTAAAGCAGAAAAGTTAGTTTACGTCACTCATTTTGCAAACATGTTAGCAAGTATTTTTGGATACTGAATATTTAGTAAAATAAGACGCTTTTTAAATAAAATATAAATGAAGCTCATCTTTGATTCCTGAACTAATGTCTACCTTTGCATTTAACACTGAGGGGGGTGCAATGAGAGAATTCTATATCTCTCACTAATTATACGTTCTTACGGGGCGACAGTAATTCCTCAAAATTAAAAGATTTATATTTCACCTTATATACATGAGAAATTATAGAATTTAGAATTTATTAGAACTAGTTCATGAAAAGGAACAAAACTCGGGTTTACGCTACGTTTTCAGGGATACCAAAGAGAAAATTAACAAATTAAAAGTGTCTGGGAAGTGCAGTGAACAGCGGGGAGGAACAAAGCATCTCAGCCCTGTGCGCCAGGTGCTAGAACTCACCCTCGCACCCCGCTGGTCAGGTGGGGCGAGCTGGCGGAGCTGGGCTGCTGGGAAACTGCACTGTAATGATCCAGGATCCTAGAAGAAAGACGACAGCCTTCTACCACGCAGTGAGACCCTCAGCAAACCCGGAATTTTGAGGAGCTTGCTACACCTCTCAGGAGACACTGATTAAATAATCTGCCCATGTGAACACGAAAAGCACAAAGCGGCTTGTGTCCTAATGGCGCTGAGATGGGGAACAGAAATCACACTCTTTAAGAATCAAAATAGGGGTCTTCCTGGACAGGATTCTGTGGTATAAATTCATATTAGCCACCTAAAACCACAGAGCATTGATCTCAAATACCACAATTCCATCTGCGCCTGCGCATTGCCATCACCTGAAGAGCTTAAAAATGAAATACATCTTGGTCAGCATCATAAAATGGAATCAGACTTTCTAATGGTTTATCAGCAACAATACTGTTTAAAATAACTGGGTTGCATGGTAAATCTTCAGAGGAAAAGTGCTAGATAAAATGTGGCCCCGATACTACACATCTAACAGAAAATGCTAGGTCCTGGGAAGAATTCTCAGAGTCAATAAGAAAAAAACCAGCACCTTCAAAAGAGGCAAAGTAAGCAGTAACTCATAAGTAGGAATGATTAGCACATAACCATTTGCAAACTTTTGTCCAATTTTCTGTGACTGATTTACCCTTCATTTAAAAAGTATTTTCTATTTATGATTATGATAGAAAAAAATAATGAACAGGATTCCTATATCAAAACATACTTAGAAAATTTTTAAAAATAAATCAATATTGAAAGATCTCATACTATTAAAAGTTGTACAATCATCATCTATATAAAAACTATATTAAGGAATATTTTGAGGAGGAGCTAGCTATACAATTATTATGTAATAGTTCTAAAAGAAGGGCAAATTGCAAAATTTTGACATACATACAAAGGGTCTGGGATAAATATATTTCTGTTCTTGACTTTATGTAGCTACATGTTCCTAATTTATCTCTACCTCAGTTTCCCAATCTGTTAGATAAAGAAAAGAGTGCTGTGAAAGTCTTTTATACCAGTGCTGTTTAACCTGCACGTACACAGAAAATATAAAGTGCTGACATTAAAACGTAGGTGCAGATTCAGTGTTTGCGGGTGAGGGATGACATTCTTCATGGGATGACAGTGCTGGTGCTTCTATCACCCCTGCTGAGACTGCAGACCAAGCACTGACACACGCAGTTTCAAGTGGGCATCGCGGTGTTTAACATTTCACGGAGAAGGAAATTAGGTCTGTCTAGTTTGGTAATTCTGTAGACACATCTAAGCAATGGATAAGAGAACTGAACTGTGGTCTGTGTCCCCTTAGAGGCAACGCCCTTAATTTACACCCCACCCAAGTATTTCCTGAAGCTTTTCTCAAATTTCTCTTAGTGTCTGACATCTTTTTGATGACTTTACGCAAGTGATGACTACTTTATTCCTTATCATATGCATTTAGTTTTTGAAATTTTACTGATTTTAGGAACAGAACTGACAGTAGAATCTTTGATAAATCACCTTCAATGAGTTTTCCACATTGAATTTCTCTGTACATACATCCTTTCCCATGATAGATGTACTGATTTCTGTTATCAGACTATGTATAACTCATTTTTCTGATATCTCAATAATAAGAAAAAAGAGCAAATAGTGAAATAAAAGGACTCTACTTTGGATTCTCAACACATTTATATGTTATGGATTTAAACCACTTCTAATTTTATCACCTAAGGTATGTAAGATTAAGACATATAATGATCTTGTGAAATTTAATCATTACAATATCTTCCTAAAATTTCTATAAAAATGTATTATAATGAAAAGTGTTTCTCCAATGCATCTCCTTTTAATAAATGTTTATTGCAAGGAGGACTCTGCAGTTATGAGACATCTGAGCACAAAATATAACCAGTAATTCTCCAGCCAGGGATCACGATGGAGCTCAAGGCCATTACTGATAAATTTATTTGTGCAGAAAAAGTATGGAGTATATGGTCATAGTCATAAAATATCCTAGAGACTTCCCCAAAGTAAATTCACAAAGTACTTATTACTCCTACTATAGAGATAAAAGTGTAGCATTTATTTGTTACATTTTTCTAAACTAAAAATATGTGCAACCTTGAAACTTCCCCTAGGATTCTACAAACACTGATTGGTGCAGTAAATGCACAAATCACAATTACAAGTCTGACCAGCAGGGTTTGCAAAGTGTTTGAGCGTCTGTGTCCTTTCTTTGACGGCCAAGCACCACACCAGAGAACTGAGTAGTTACCAATCATTGCTGGGACAAGGAAATATTAATTTCCTACAGAAAAAGATTTGCATGTTTTCAATCCGATCTTGTGTAAATAGCCAATATTCCTCACCAAGTGAAGTTTTCATGTGGAAGGACATGTATGTATTTGACCTATCTGTAAGAAACTATCTTTAAGATGGTACAATGTGCATTAGAAGAGCCTTAACTTCATCTAGTGTCTTAGGCTCTCTCCTGCTCCCTGGGACACAATGTCCAGTACCTACAGGTTAAAGGTGGAGAAGCTTCCTTTGCCTCAAGTTCGTGGGAGTTGCAGCGCACAGCCGGCTGGCTCCAGGGAGGACAGCAGGGCAGGGACAGCTGCTCAAGGCGTGGGGACAGAGGCAGAGCAAGAGTGAAAGGAGGGGCCTGGAGGAAGATAAAGCCTGCAGCTTCTGGCCCTAGTGGGCGGGCTGTCCTGACCAGAGCCCATCTCCTAACAGCAAATCATCTGAACGTCCCCCTCACGCCGTCCTTCCAAATCCGCACCTATGCGCCAAGAAGCCTCTGGGGAGGACAACTAGCTCTAAACCCCAACAGCTAGGAAATTCAGGATCAGCGTGTCTTTCATTGCTCAGATTTTCACACACACGTACGCTGAAAAGTAAGGACAATTTTAGAAAGAATTGATGTATCCAGGATTAATGTACCAAGATAGCTCTCTGCACTGGCACTCTTTCTGCCTTTCATGCCGTTTCTTACACTTACATTTGTCCTCACGTCTGTGTTAAACATTAACTTTCCAGGAAAAAAAAAAAAAAGCATTTTCTCATTGCCCTGTCTACACTGGCAATTCCCTCCCCAGGCACCCGGGTCTCGCTAGAATTTCTCATGAATTATAACTATGGCTGAATCCGTAGGCAATTAGTATGTGTATATGGCTGCACTGCTAAGATACAGACATCACTCAGGAAAGACAGAGTGCCCGGTAGAACAACAGTTACATGAAGGCTTGATGATACTTAGCCTGGTACCAACTGTACCAATGCTGTACCTCTAGAAAAATCTGTATAAATGAAGTTCTTTAATATTCACATCATTTTATTGACTGAAAAAATTAAAATGTACAATTATCCTTTGCTACACAAAATTATTCAATTATATACTACCTACTTAGAGAAAATTAGGTAATTTTTCTAACTTGTAGCTACCTCTATTTATCACAGAGACATATATTTCTATAAAACATTTTATTTTTAAGGCAAGAAATTTCGAAGAAAATGGATACAATGTGGTAAACACCATGCTAAGTAATCTGCGTATATTTCACAAGAGTGCCATGACGTATTTAGTAATGAGGAAGGCTGCAAACAGATTCAGAAATTGCCCCAGGTTTGAGAGCTGGTGAATGGCAGAGGTGGGACCTGAACTCGGGAACTTGTGCTCAGAATCTACGTGCTCAGTTAGGGCACGCTGCCTCTCACAACAGACTTGCTTTCCACCATATTCAGGTTAAATCAGGCCCATTCCAAAACGTGTAACACCTTTGTTCTTCAGACTCTAAAAAAATACGCTCAGTTTTGCAAAGTTAGGCCGGTCATAAACATAAGCATGAAATTATTTTTGTTTTGCTGGCACATTTTCTTTTTTTTTTTTTTTTTTGGTTTTTCTCCGGTACCAGGAACCGAACTCACAACCTTGCGCTTGCCAGGCAGGCGCTTTGCCGCTGAGCTAAATCCCTAGCCCCTGCTGGCACATTTTCATTTGGTGAGACAGGAAGCGTGGATTAGGAACTCTCAGTCGGTAGTCAATCTGTTCTAATGAAGTATTTGATTATACGGGAGGTATCTTTTGCTCTCAGAATAGTATCCTACTGCATCTACCGGTTAAAAATCCAGGAAGCTGTTAAATATCCCATCATCCACAGGACAACCCCTTGAAGCCGCACTAGCACAAAAGTTTCCATCTCAAAATATCAATTGTGCCAATGCTGAGAAACCTTGATTTAGAAAGGAAGAAAAAAAAAACAAATGTAGAATATGACTTCAGGTTCTCACGTGTAACATGTGCATATGGAGGAACGGACTGAGCTATTTCTATGTGTTGGTGGCAAGTCTCTCCCTCCCTCCCTCTCCCTCCCTCCCTCCCTCCCCCTCTCTTTCTCCCTCCCCCTCCCTCTCTCCCTGGAGACACACTGCTGATTCCCTGTACTCCCATAATCACCAACCTTTGCTCAAATTTTGAAATTAAAATCGGTTTCCTTTTGTTGCATAAAATAATATAACAAATAGAGCCAAACATTCAACCTCTTTTATTTTTTGGTAATATGCCTAATTAAAAATAACTAGCCTCTCCAAAGCATAATTACACGAACACCTAATACACTCTTTCCCAGCAATTTTCTTTCAGTCATAAATATGCACCAGAAGTATGAATGATCGGCAACACTACACCCTGCTGTATCTGTTCTGTTTCTGACTCAAAGCCCACTCTTAAATTGGGTATTTTCCCTACATTTTTCCTTGCTGTGCAATCATTTCCCAGTTGGACAATTAGTAAGTGCTTTTTCTCCACAGCCCTTGACGTGTAACCGCCCGTACCCTGTACTTTCACACGCACTGTATACCTTCTTCACTCTGACTGGTTTTGGCAGTGACCCACAATCTAAATCTCTTTCCTCCATTTGATATAAGTGAAACTGTAATTATCTAAGGGCTAATTTCAAATTACTACTTCATTGCAGTAGCAACCCACGAAGATTGGTGGTCTTGCCTTGCATCTGAGTAAGTCAGCAACATAATCACAAGAGGACTCAGCAGGCAGCGCTTGATTCGTGTGAGCTCAATTACTCCTGTCACACACATTCACTTCAATAAGAAGCAGAGAGTTCCCAAACGGGTTTCTGCTAACCATTTTGTACTGAAAAGGATTTCACGTGAGTCTTAAGGGGAAAGAATAACATGTATTTCATGACAAATAATACGAAATAATAAGTACAGAAGCACACTTAGATAAATGGATTTGGGACGTTATTTGTTTCTGGAAAATTAAAATATTTCAGAGAAATAACTTTGGGTACTTAAAGTAACTTTTTATTGAAAATTTAGCTAGGTAAGTGTATCTTGCAAAAATTAATCTATATGGTTGTCTTGGTTACTTTTCTCTCCTTGCTGGGACAAAATACCTGACGCCCAAAATTAAGGAAGGAAAGGTTTATTTTGCTTACTGTTTGTGGAAGTTTTAGTCCATACTTGGCAGGTTACAAGGCACAGTGGCACATGGCTGAGGGCTGCAGCTCATAGTGGCAGAATACAGCAGAATAAACAAGCACTAACAGGGAGGACTGGCCCCAAGCAGCCTCTTCCTCTCCCTTACATATGCAAACCATTCACCCCAGGGCGGGTGTAGCTCTCACACCCATAATCAATCAAACTCTAAAAGCCTGCCCCATGACCGCATGAGGCTTTGGGGGGACACCCAGACACAAACCATAACAATGGTATTTTAAACTGATGCTCTAGAAATCAGAATATGTTACTACCACACCACAGCCAGATTATTACTGGTAAGGTAGTCTATTTCTCTTGATAGAAGTTAAGCATGTAGGTGTATGAAGGTGACTAATCACGAACTGCTAAATTATCCCAAACTCCTGAATTGCGGCTAGGTTGTATCCTAGGTTAGGCCAGACGGTTAACAAGCTGCCCAGCTTTCTGAACCCTAAAGCGAAGGTTTAATCTCTGAACGGCCCTGGGTCAACTCCATTATACCTGAAGGTGGAATGGTTACATGGACAGGATCTGACAGTAGTGACCTGGGCAACTTCCACCGCAGACTCAGTAAATATTCATATATGCTAATCATTATAACATATATATTCAAATTTCAGCTGCTCAATATAATTATATCCTTAATTAAATGTTAACTTAATTTGACTATCAATGAGACTGAGTGGCAATTAAATGTCATTATGTAATAAGGCGATATGATAAATATGTTTCCATACAGGATGCCTGCAGCTCTGCAAAATGCACTAAGATGGGGTTTATAATAGATAATATATGAAATGCCAGTCACATGGGATGCAATACTTGGAACCTAAGCATTTGACCTGAGAGTCTTAGGAGTGGGGAAGGATCAATTTAAAAGACACAGTTGTTAATTTTCAGACAGAGCAAAGAGATTTTCTACAGATAAACAGAAAAACGAAATAAATCAACGAAACAGTCTTTGCATACTTTTTATTTAATTTCCCACCCCCTGCCTTATTTCTTTCTGATTTCTTAAGTCAACATACTTCACCCCCACTGTTAAGAGTATGTGGTGCAACAGGAGCAGGACAAATGATTAATCAAAGAATAACTCAAAAAACAGGTACAAAACATAACTTGAAATGGCTTGCGGGGCTGGGGATTTAGCTCAGCGGCAAAAGCGCCTGCCTGGAAGCGCAAGGTCGTGAGTTCGGTTCCTGGTACCGGAGAAAAACCAAAAAAAAAAAAAAGAAATGGCTTGCAAAGGCAAGATCTATGAGTGAGTAACAGTGAACCTTGACCTAGTCTTGAAAAGTCAGGAATATTCCTGAAGAAGGTATCTTTGGAGGCCAGATCTGAAAGACATCCATGAATTTGTGAGGCAAAAGAAGGTAGAAGAAAAAGAGCAAAATCCCAGAAAAAGAGCAGAATCATTAAACAACACGTAGCAAGGAGAGCAAATGGCATCTGCGAAACTGAAAGAAAGCCAGTTTCACCGATGCGTATGGGAGAGGAGGAAGCACGTTTCCGCATGAATCTCGAGAGATAACCAGGACAAAGCACATGGGCTTAAAGCGTTATAAAATCTTTGTCTTCAACGATTTCACTGAGGTGGATACAGCGTGGGTAGCGGATGACGAGTACAAATAACAACATTTCCAATTCCGTCCGGGTGATATAGTCTCACAGTTCAAAAAGCAGGGGCTGGGGATTTAGCTCAGCGGCAAAGCGCCTGCCTGGCAAGCGCAAGGTCGTGAGTTCGGTTCCCGGTACCGGA
>NW_004955447.1:7065842-7137590 GCF_000276665.1 Chinchilla lanigera | reverse complement strand
TAGCTCAGCGGCAAAGCGCCTGCCTGGCAAGCGCAAGGTCGTGAGTTCGGTTCCCGGTACCGGAGAAAAACCAAAAAAAAAAAAAAAAAAAAACAGTTCAAAAAGCAAAGCTATATAGATAGTCATTCACTTTATTTGAAAGTAAAGTTCCTACACGATACACTTTTAGATTAGAGGAAAAAGGAAATCGAGAGAAGTGGGCGGTCTGAGGAGACAGCTGGCTGATGATTTCCATCAGCACTTTGTGACGGACTGTGACAGGGTATCAAGTGGGAGGGAGGTGTCAGAATGATTCCTGGAGCCCTCTCCTATGGAGGACAATTCCAAAACCTCAACTTCCTCCTTTAAGGTTTGAGGTTAGCATCTGAAGATAGAATGACTTTGCATCATGTTTTATTTTATGTATGTAACACTCACCCACTCATATACATTTGTATACATGGACATATTATGTACAGGTATATAAATGCCTGAAACATATCTAATTTTTTCAAATTCTCCAAAGCAAACCTTCCACATTTGTTCATTCAATGACTTAGTCACTCAAGGAGTTTATTTATTTATTGAACAACAATTAGAAAATCCTCCTAGGCGGGCCCTAGACCATCTGCATACTGTAAAATGCCAAGAGATATTATTCAGATAGACTTTATGTAGAACATTCACTGGCCTGTGTGGTCTCCAGATGTGTGGCCCCTGAAGTGAAAAATTCCTGACTTAGGACAGCATCTACTTTAGTAAACTTTTTTCCACTGAAGCCTTTCCAGTTCATCCCATGTTTTCCCAGGCTTCTTCTCAATTACTCTTGAAGGGTGAAGGAAAAAAAAGAAGAGAAAACCTATGCTAATGGCTTCCACTAAAAAGCATTCGCTCATGAATGCCCGCCCTGTTTTTGTATGTACCACTAGAATGTTTTAATCCTCAGTGATCAGAATTTACCCTCCAAGTCCAGAGGCCTCGTTTACTGTCTGCCCCCCCAAATAAAGACCAAGGTCATTGTGAGCTGAACTGAAGCCACAATAGTCTCTAAAATGATGCAAACAGGACTATTTTCATCTACAATATTTTAGATGGAAATATATTTGAGTGAGTGTATTTAACTCCTGCTTCTGACTCTGTAATTTCGTCTGACCTCATCTTAAACCAGTAAAGCTTCTCAAAAAAAAAATGAAATGTTAGAACTTTTCTGAAATCCAACCCTGACCAAATCATTATTCATTTCTCCAACAAAGCTATAAACATTTAAGAAACAGAATTTGAAATTGACAAGATATTTAAGGGTAAGGTGTATGCATAAAGTGAAGATTTATACTTTAAATGGAAAAACGAGTTACAGAATTAACTGTAGATCCTCGTCAAAAAAACGAAAAGGAGCTGATGCTGAAAAGCAAATTAGGTAAATTAAACGTTTCTGGAAGGAATAAATTTAAAACAAGCCTCTGTGACTTATAGTTTCCTGAGTTTTGTTTTCCTGGATCCATAAAGAATCTACTATGAAGCCTGAGAAAACCACCAAGTGTGATAAACTTATAGAGTGGAAGGAGAAAATAAAAATGCACTTGAAGCCTCCCGTGGGACACAGGACTGCTCAGCGTTCAGTTTCTCCTTAGTTGATATACACAAATTCCCATTCCCTATTTAGTATTCACACACTATGTTGAAAACAAGTTCAAGTTCATAAGGACAAATAATTTTTAAAGGAAAAAATGTGTTTTCTTCTGCATAAAGTGTTCTTCACCTTGACATAAAGTACTATCCTGCTCCAGAAAGCCACTGATAAATATCCAAGTCTAAAAGAGCAACTCACCACACTGTAGGCAAACTGAGGGCATTTTCAAATGAACAGGAGAGCATGCATGATCAAGTTTCAATTTAAAAGAAAAATTAAAACAGGAAAAAAAGTCTGCAAGTGCAAATTGCTTTGAAATGACCTTTTTGTACTGGCCCTATCTTCCAACACTTCTTTTCGTGGGGCACTGCTTATTATGCATTTAAAATTGATCTGTAAATTTTAAAAAGCAACCGTGTAATAGCAACCATATGTAAACAACATAGTAAACTAAGTATCAACAGTTTATACCCGGTACCGGAGAAAAACCAAAAAAAAAAAAAAAAAAACAGTTTATAAATGTTTTGCTACAAAATTCATATGGCTGAATTTGTTTCTGAAGAACGTTTAAAGGGCAGTTAAAAGCATGCCAAACAACTTCCCCCTAGATATTTCATTTAAATTTTGTCCAGCAAGAAAAAGAAAGAAAACAGCAGCAGTAGATAACTATCACATGATGAAAGTCACTTATCCCTTGGTTTGTGTTGTTCAAAAATAGAACTTCTGAAAGCAGAGCAAATATGAAATATGACTCTGCAAGTCAGACACTCTGAGTATTAATTATGTATATCCAATAAAATAAAACATTAAATCTTCACCAGAAATTTTAAAATTCAGAGACGAGAGAAATCAAACTGGAAGAGAAATAATCTCCATAAATTAGCAAAGTAAAAGGTCACTTGCTCATAATCACTGCAGGACATACATATACATGATCCAAGGGAAGAAGAAATCCTCGGCAGATCCACAAGCAAAGCCTTACCTTGACAGGTGCCATTTTTCTCTTCGTATCCCGCCTGGCACATGCACTTCCCGATGGGCACCAGCCACTCCCCTTCAGCACTGCAGTGCATTTTGGGAGGATCATCTGTCACAGAATGATTGACACAGGCGCCTGAGACCTCCAGCAGCTGTGAAGAGTCTGCTCCGGTGATGGTGTCGGGGAAGACAGCCAAGTGTCGCACCACGGAAGGGCATTTTTTATAGTACACACGCACAGAAACCAGAGCAATGCAGGCTCCCACGTCTTGGAAGGCAAGATAAAACCCCTTCTTGCTGAGAGGGCCCACAACTCTAACCTCTGTGTTCAGTTTCATGACACGGTCCCCAAGGTCAAGTTCTGTAAAGCTCTCATCGGCCGCAATGGTGTCAATCTTGGTGTACTGGTTTTCCTTAATGTTCCTTCCATTCTCATCATCTGACTCAAAATAATACATGTTAAAAGTTTCCTTGCAGGTCCCCAGGCCTCCAGGAAGACTGTTGCAGTCCCGCAGAGTAAATTTGAGTTCTATGAAGATTCTGGAAGCACCTTCATTGGAGATCCAACTGGTTAAGAGCCAGTTATTCTGATTCTGTTCCATGACCTTGCATACTTGGTACGTGTGGATAGGAGCATAGTTTTCATCAACTTCACCAATCTCTTCCCACTACACGATATGAAACAGAAAGACAAGAAAATTGAAAAAATAGCAACATTTGTCAAAAAGAACTAATTACGATAGGAAAATACCTGTAACATTAAAATACGGTATGGAGACAAAGAGCCTTTTACAAAGTAGGGTGAAAAGATACTGGAAAAAAATTGTTTTATTTTGGTGTTGGGGAATCATATTAATCATGTATTCTACCATGAGTTACACTCCTAGCTTCTTTTTTAAAAATTAAATAATCGAAGGACTTAAGTTAATTAACTTCAGATCAACTCAAAGATGCACACATATGAATTATATATACCAGGGGAAATCAGCTATTTCAGGATTAAAATATAGAGAAAAATGAATGTAGATAGAATAAGCAAGGAAAAGCAAAGAAAGAAACTAATATACATTTGAAAGATAAGTATACCAACAAGTAAGACAGAAGCTACGGTTCAAAACACACTCCCTAAAGGGTCACATGTTAAAGCTTTGGTTCCCATCTTTCAAACCTACAGGACGCAGAGGAAACTCTCAAACGGGTGCCTGAGAGGGAGATCTGTAGGGAATGAGGGTGTGCCCTCAATGGGACTGCAGGTCTCAGTCATTTTTTGTTCTCTTTTTCTTTCTGGGCTGAGGGGAGCACTTCTGTCTCCACAGCCCACGATGATGCGCTCGCTGCCTCCTCACAGGCCTAAAAACAACGGCGCCAACTGATCGTAGACAGAAGCCTCCAAAGCTGTGAACCGGAAGAGACCTTGCTCTTGGTAATTTGATTATCTCAGTTACTGGCCGTAGTAATAGAAGGGGAACTAAAAAAAGATGTAATTTAAGAAAAAAAAATGAGGAAAGAGAATAGCAAATGGAGAAAAGAAAAATGAAACTTATGAAAACACATTTATTTAATTCTGTCAATGTAACAAATAGCATATTACTGTAACAAAATATGAAACAAAATCTATTAGCTTAAAATTAAAACTATAGTGGATCTTTATTTCATTGAATCCATCTGAGGGGATCATTTTCACTAAATGGAAAACTATTTCTTCATAGATCTACCCACAGTTATAGACAGTTATAAGACAGAGATAAAAATTATAATTTATGGGCTGGGGATTTAGCTCAGCGGCAAAGCGCCTGCCTGGCAAGCACAAGGTCGTGAGTTCGGTTCCCAGTACTGGAGAAAAACCAACAAAAAAAAAAATTATAATTTATACTATGGATAGGCTTATATGAAATATTAATAGTCTTATTGTTATACTTTGTAAAAAATTAATTCCTTGTTATCAATACATTGTTTTCTTTGTGATTACCTTAAAATATCTGAAAATACACAAGATATAAAGTAATTACATATGGTTTACATAGTTTGCAAGATCAATTTGGTCAAAAAGACATATAAACCTATTTCTTTTCCAACAAAATACTCCAGTTTTAAGAATCTCAATGTACAATGACCATTTCCTGAAGTACACCGAATCCAAATTTGTATTCCTCATGAAAATGTCATAAGTTAAGAAATTTATTAAACCTGTACAGAAACTATGTATACAAATTCATATATAATCATCTTTTGTTTTAAATCCTTCCAATGTCCCTGAAACATAAGGAGTAATCACACATGCTGGCTCTGAATAAATTCACAATGTGTGGTTTCAGACATTCAGTATTATAGATAAAATCCACAGAATTCATTTCTTTAGACATTAAATACAGAATTATTTCTTCATCTTGTCCAACTGGGAAAGATGTGGAAAATGTAGAGGCACAAATACATTTTAGACCAAAGATGCCCCTCTTAAAATTCCAGCTGCATCACACAGACATAAGTAAAAGGTGCTAATGAGGTAAAACTGCTGAGCTCCTGGAATTCACAAGAGAGAGACGTAAGATTTCATCTTGCCTAACAACTTTTCCATTATGGTGTTATGAGAAGCCTTAGCTCTTTCAATCTCATTTTGGTCTCCTCTCAAAATGTGTACAAACTCTACTTAGCTCCTGAATTTCTAAACCAGCTTTCTGTTTTATCATTCTGTCATTAAGCTACTTACATTTTCTTCTCCAAGCGGTTTAAGTATCAATCTCCTTATTATACATGGTTTCCAAATGTCTTGATTAATATTTCATGCAAAAGAGCACCTCACCCACAGAAAAACGATGAAGTTATCAATACCAGAGCAAGATTAATTAAATATACATTATTTGAATTAGTAAATGGAAATAACAGCATTAAAGCTCTTCTCTTAAAAAAAGAAATGAAAAAGCTATATTATTTTTGCTTAGATATTTATTTTATTTTATGATAGTAATCCGAATCAAAGCACAAATGGGTTTTAAGTCATTTGTTTTTAGTCATTTAGAGAAGGCCTACTTCAGATTCATCTATCCATTAGGATCCTGCTACAGAAGAGTGGAATCCTCCAAAATTATAAGCAATTCACAGTCTGAGTGTGCAGGAAGTCCAGGGTAGCACACAGATTACTGAAAATGCAAGCCAAGCAGCCCTTGACAAGACAGCTTAATAGTTACTGCTTCAGGTGATAATTTCAAAGTATGTGAATAAGCATCTTGCTTCTCTGAATATTCTCAATTACGGAAAGAAAAACTATATAATTTTCTACAAGTTTGAACCCATTATGGTGAGATCTTATGTATTTTTGTGTTTTTGAAGAATCCAAAATATAAATGAAGGCTGATATTGAATAGTTCCAATGAACAAATGGAAAGATTTTAATTTAAATAATTATACAACAAGCCATTCAGAGAATCAAACAGGTAATACACAGATTTTCCGTATCTGTCCTTAAACAAATTCATTACAAAATAGATAAAACTATTTCACTTATTTTAGGTCATCTGAAGTAAAGCTCTGAACTTGTTCACAGTTTCTTCTCTGCAAGTACCCATAGCTCACCTTGCAGACACTGGCACCAATCAGAAATAAAGAAATGGGATGAAGAGAAAATAAGTCACCAAGAATGTAAGAATACGGCCAGCAAACTTCCAGATACTTTTACAAATGTCATGTTAAAGGGACTGTTCGAATTTAACGAAGGGCACAGTAGAAAACAGTATTTTCTGCTCACTCCTGTACTACTTCCTGTGATTCTATCATTGAATAAAAGCGTTTGCTCGTCCTCTGGAGACCGCAAGTGATGGCCAAGGACACTTGGGAAGTGGGCATCACAGAATGAGGTGAGGGGGGTTACAATTTTGCAGTTTGGTTGATGCAAATCCCAAAGGCCATTCCTTTGAGCCCATGTTTTTCTCTTAGTTTCCTCATTTCCTGTTGTTTTGCCTTAAAATTTAAAAAAAAAAAAAAAAAAAACAAAAAAAAACAACTACCCAAAACACTGGTTATAGGATCAGGTTAGGCCGGCTTCTCTCCCAGGTTCCTTACTCACTCCTCACCCCTCAGGGCTCTGGGAATTCCAACCTGCTGCACTGGAAACACATGGACAGACATCCCTATGCCAGGCACACTTATCAGAAGAGGGGAAAGACAAAGGCCTTATTTTCACATTCATATGTGTATCAAGGAATCACCATCTTTTCATACCCCAGCCACTAGGAACTACTCATTGCTTCTGCTTCTCTTTTTTTGTTTGTTTGTTTGGTTTTGGTTTTTTTCCGGTACCGGGAATCGAACTCACGACCTTGCGCTTGCCAGGCAGGCGCTGTACCATCTCCTGCTTCTGTCAATGGCCTGTAAGAAGAGAAAGTCAAGTTTTCCCTGAAGTTGTTTGCCTCAAGCTTCTGCTGTCTCCTGCGTGGGATGCACTGTACTCACTTTCAGTCCTAGCCTACATATTATCTCCTTTTCTTCAGGAGTGGAAGCTGAGTCAGGACACACAGCCAAGACTCTGTCCACCTTTGATTTTGTTGCTAAACCCATAGCAGGAAACGTCACAGGAAGAGAACAGATTTTGCCCTTTCAAAGGATCCTCAGTTTGCCTGAATATCATGTTCTGTTTTTATTACTTTATTTCTATTTATCTTGATTCTTACATCAGGATATGAATCTACTGTGGTCAGTTTAAGGTGCAACAATAAGAAACAATAAGAATAAAAGGGGAAAACACCAGTCTGGTGCCCCCGTTTCAGCCCTAGCTCTTACATCTCAGTAAATAAACTGGAACAACAGCTTTGCAATCAGCAGTGAGAACCAAAACATTCTAATTACTTAATATCCACTATAAGACCATCAGGCAAAGGTCTTAAAGGATCTAGTGCTAGTGTTAATTTAGAAATAAGAAACTGAAAGCCAGACAGAAGGAAATATTCGTCCAAGTGTACACAGGACCACATTTACAAGGGTGTGCTTGAAAAATGCAATGAATATTTAAATTAAAAAAGAAACACGGTAAAGGGTACTGTGCCATTAATCGCCATCAAAACATGCCCATTTGCTTCAGAACTACCCAGCCTTCTTGCTGCTTCCTAAAGCAGCTCTGTCAGTTTTTTGTGGTTGTCTTTACTTTCATTATTGAGGGTGCCTCAATGTCCTCAGTTGCTTCAAAAGGTTTATCTTTCATAGTCATTTTGACTTTGGGGAAAAGCCAGAAGCCAGTTGATGCCAGATCTGGTGAGTAACATGGATAAGAACATCCAGTTATATTTTTTTATGAACCTGCTTTTGTGTTGGATTGCACCGGCAGCAGCATTCACCCACTTTTTTATCATGTCTCCTAAAGATACTCATGAAAGAGGACTTCAAGAAACAGCTTCTGAAAGTGGCAAGAACAACTGAGTTAGTGTACGCAAAGCAAGACGAGTCTTTTGAGGGAGATTAATGGGAATGGGTCTTTTACTGTAATAAGTTTTTTTATTCAAGCTTACTCTGCATTTTTAATCAGTCCTTGTACTATTTGAACATCTCTTCCACCTTTATCTATTTGTCTTCGTATCAGCCTGTTTCTATCCCTAACGTGTCAGTTTGTATGTAAGATTCCTGAATTCAGTTCATTGCTACCTACTCTACTGAAAATAAAATCACATTTTTTAACCATCACGTAACCATAGAAACCTCTTTCTTCTATATATCGCAATTCTTAGAAACATATATCTGAGAGTAAGGCATGATTGTCTTACTATCTACAGTATCTCAGAATCAAACACCACATTGCATAATTGGGTGTTTGATAGATATTTTATATTGAATGAATTTACATGAAACATAAAAAGTCTTGTTTTGTTGTGGTTTAGATCTAAAATACGCACTCAAAAGTCTTAAGAGTGCAGAGTTAGGGCTTTCAAAAGGTGACTGGCTCATGGGGATATAATACTTATCAGTTGATTAATCTCGTGATGAATTGATAGTTGAACCTGCTGTTAGGAAGTAGGGGGAGCTTGGAGGTGGACCGCTGGAGATGTGTCTTTGGGAGCAAGGATCTGTCACTCTTCTTGCTCCCCCTGCTTGCTAGCATCATAGGATGAGCACCTTTCCTCCACCAGCCCTTTCTACCATGCCATTTCCGCCTTGGAACTAGCCAGCTATAGAGTGAACTCTTTGAGACCATGAACCCCACGATACCTTTTCTCCTTTAAATTGAGTGTGTCAGGTACTTTGTCCCAGCAATAAAAAAGTGACTACTAAAAGGTTTCTCTGCAAATTTTCTAAAGTTTATAAATTCAAATTTTCTCAAGTTTAATGAGAACGTCTTTAATTCTATAATAAACTAACTGTTTCTATTTTTAAAAGATAGAAAGTGTTGGCCTTTAGTATAGAATTTTAACCTCTATCCTTCTTTCTACAGTTTTTCGATTTTGGGACCAAGATCAGGGTCAATTCACTGGGCAACAGATTCTTCTCTTTTTTATTTTTTTCAACCTAAGTAAAAAATGATTGAAGAAGAATGAAACATGTAACATAGATTTTCTGTTTCACAAATTCAAACTCTCTAACAACTACAGTTCTTTAGTAAAATAAGTATGACAATCACCCATCTACTTTCAGCAAAGATAATTTGAATCAAAATCTACTTCCTCAATTATATATTAGTGAAAAAAAGATCTGTATCAAGTAGGAGTCTGACTTGCTTAAAACATCTTTAAAATTCATGAGTTTGATGCAGCAATATTGTTAGAAATGACTTAATTAATTTTCTGTGTAGGAAATAAAACTAAAGTTCATTACTTTATGGCCCATGGATAGAACAGATATTTGTGAGTTCAAATTCAATTTACAGTACAAAGAAAATCACTTGAAAAAGGAAGAGACTTACACTTTCAAATTTATATGAATATTTTCAGAGGAAAATCCATAAACAATTGAGCACCAATATATAACACTGAGATTTTTTGTTGTTGTTGTTGTTTTTCTGGTACTGGGAATTGAACTCACGACGTTGCGCTTGCCAGGCAGGCGTTATGCCACTGAGCTAAATCCCTAGCCCCTAACACTGAGTTTAAATGGCAAAACGGGTAGCTCTTTTCCCTTTCCACATTACAGTCAGCAATTTTTTTTTTTAGAAAATGAATCCTTTCTTGGTTTATTATTTAACAAAAATTTCCAAGTTCAGAAGAAAAGGAGTTTGGAAACCTCAAAAGCAGCATGTCAGATAAAACATGTACCAGCAGAGATGTTTATGATTCAATCAGAAGGATTATTTCTTAGCTAGCTGGCACAATGAATGTAGTCTAAACCCCTGAAAGAAAAACACTACATATTAAAATTCTTCATATATTCATTGTTATTCAACTTTTAAGAAGATATTAAATGTTACATCACATAAAATAATACAGTGTATTATGAATACTTTGAGATTGAAAATATGGCATTTTCCCTTGAAAAATTTGCTAATGAAAACAAATTCAAACTTATCAACTAGTCAATAACAATTTCAAAAGACAGAATGAGATGAGTAGGCATGCTTGAAATGAACAAATTAATAAACTAAATAAAATTCTAAATGATCTCATTAGTGCTTTATCAAAAGCACTCCATTACCTCTGCTACATAATAAGTAACGTGTCAATCATTTGTGCCACAATTTATAGCGTAACAAGCAGCAGCTAAAACCAAACAGGTCTATAAAACACCAATTTAGCTCAGTTCTTTAATGTACCACTGAAGAATAGAATATCGCCATGGCTCAGACATAGCAGCCTCCTGCGATATTTTTCTGTCATGTTGTATCAATAGATGGTTAGCCCAACATACAGTATCACGCAAAAATGTGGTAACATCAATACTGCTTCGTGTTCCACTACAAAAATTTACATGCTCAGTGAGTCTATACCTTTGTAAGCGGTGAGCGTGAGCTCAACTATATGCTAACAAGCTGGGGTACACACTTACTGTGGAGATTGGAAGATCTAACGAGAGACCACTATTTCTGTTGCAAGATTTCACATGGACACACACGGAATCGCAAACACGCTATAAAGAATTCCTTCACAACAGCCACCAAGATGCTGGAGAGAGACACCCATTATTATTTAATTTTGTATGTTCTCAGTAACATGTGAAATATAAAAGTAATGTTATTACAGTCCTGAGATGAATATTATCTCATTATGGATAGTTATGAATTCTGCAGAGATTTCTTTTCAAAGAAGTATGAAAGTTTCAGTAAATGAGAAAGAAAACAACTCTTTCACATGAAATTCAATTTAATGAAAATAAAGGAGATTAACCTCTGGTGTGCTTAATGCTTTAGGCAAAATAAATACAACTATACCCTTGCAATTCTGCCAAAAAAAGTTTTAAGTAAACGATTTGCAACTCTGGGTGATATATCCAGTCTATAAAACATAGCAGGAAAGAGAATGCTGCCTCTGCTCTTTGTTCTTTATCCTACAAATCATCTTTTCAGCAGATAATATTATACTGTGATGTAGCCCCTGACAGAAGCACCCATAAATCAATTCCATATCTAACATTAATCATGTTCTCATAATCAGTGGCTATTCAACACAAACTTCCTTCACTGCTTTTTTTTTTGGTGGAAAACAGTAACATTAGTGCTGTGAGCTTCCTCAAGTTTAAATGATTATAACTGTCTAAGATAAAACAAAGCACGCTTTGACCCAGTGATAGCACTGAATATCTATAGGCATGGGAGCTGTCTACAGTGTGAGGCGCCCATCCACAGACGCAGTTCCGCGGAGAACACGGTTTCTGGAATCCTAGTGCTTCTCCCATTGAGACGGAAGTGAAGGTGGGAACAGCTCTAGATTCATTACCAATTCCTCTTCCTGCACTACCTTCTTAGGTCTGTGTCTGCTCAGAAAGATAATCTCAACAAGAAGTATTTCTTCTCTTATGTTTAATATAGAAGTTTAAAATGTCTAGCGATAGTACAATAACAAACAATTTCCAATTTTTAGTTTTCTTTGTGTTTTTGAGCACTCATTTAATACAAATTTAATTTTGACCAACATTACATGAAGAATTTTATTTAAAAGTATGCCATCTGTAATTGATATTTATATATTTTTATCTATCAGACAGATCTTACTATACTTAATTTTTTATTTGGGAATTGCTTTGAAGTGGATGATGTCAAGAATTCTTGGCAAATATAAAATTCTGCAATATTAGCGGAATTGTAACAGCAAAGACAACTCTTTACATTTACTCTTCACTGATGTCTTCTGCTTTCGTTTGTTCCTTATATTCCTATGTTGTACCTTAATCATCTTGATACCTTTTGCTTAGATTAGGATTCACAAGCGGGAAAAACAACAAAAGAAATTAACTTTGCATTGTGTTTCAATTCTTAACATTAAGCCACCTACTAACTCTGTTTTCTACTCATATCTTTCAGCAATATGCTCTGGAAATAGGAAACATGAATATAGAAAATGCAGATAACAAGCAAATCAAGAGAAGCAGAACCCTTTGGGTTAATACTTGTAGATACTGCTACCTCACATCTATTTGTAGGTGAGCAAAAGGACTCCTCCAAAGAAAAAGGGTGGATCTAGCATCACAGTACACCAATGTTTCTGCGCCCTATTTATTGTTCTTTCTGCTGTACAGAGAACAGTTTGCTACGTAATTTCAGTGTTGTACTTAGCAAAGATAACTAGCACAATCAAGCTCCTTGGTAATATTTCCAAGTATTCTGTGTAATTTCTCCATTCCAATTTCAAACATTTAAAATTGTGTTCACTAGCAGAAAGCCAGGCAGATGTGGAATCGAGTGTTACAGATTCTCATGGAAACAAGAGCTTCTTCTTTGCTGGTCTAGGTTGTACATATTAGCACTCAGCTATAGGGAGCAAACACATGGTAAATATTAGAATGTATTAAAACCATGATTTCGGCGCTGGGGATTTAGCTCAGCGGCACAGCGCCTGTCTGGCAAGTGCAAGGTCGTGAGTTCGATTCCCGGTACCAGAAAAAAAATAAATAAAACCATGATTTCCACACACAATGTCGCAGACACTGCTGTGACCAAACAGAAACTACTTACGCAGTCATCAGGAAGAATGAATGAAATGTCACAGTCGTACTCTAGAGAAACAAGATAAACACACAATTCACTTTTTTAATGTGCCAAGCTTAAAACAGAGTTTGATTTTCTAAGCTAGTTGTGTGCCGTCTCTGTGCCATCACGGATTCTGGTTCATCTTTCACCTCATTCGTGTTCTTTTGGAACAAGATATTGGGTGCTGAAGTTCCTTCGTTTGTTTTGGTTTTTTATGTATATAGAAGTGGATTTTCTGTTCCTTTTCTGTTTAAGTTGAAAGCTCACAAATCATAATGTAAAGGAGAAATAAAAGCCTGAAATATTACATTTCAATGTGCTTCCCTGGTGTACAGAATCTCCTTGCACAATTAATACTTGCCTTGTATATCAGTCTCCTCACTAAAATTAATTATGAAAGTCTTTTAGAAGTTCAAAATACCAAACAGTTCTGGTGTGAGGCACTTAATGTTCTGCTTGACTCTAGAAGATTAAAACCAGTTTTAAAATGATACACACTCCAGGTATGGCAGCACACGCCTGTAACCCCAGGACTCTGGAGGCTGAGGCAGGAGGATCATTCCAAGTTCGAGACCAGCCTGGGCTGCACAGTGAGCCCAAGTCCAGCCTGAACTGCATAACAAGACTCTGTCTCAAAAAGACAAAGAAAAGAAACACAAAATACTGCTAATGACCCTAAAAGAGAAATAGATGGCCAGATGGAGAAGCAAGAGTAAGGACACTACATGAGGGGTCTGTCAGTAATGTTGGGGTTTGTGCGTAGACATGACAAAAGAACAGGCCGGAGAGAAGAGTCAATTGTGGATCCCTGTGTACCAGGCTCCGTACTGGGCCCTCTGTCCTCTTGAGCCCCAGCCCGCTAGGTAAGCAGTACTATACTCATGCTATTGAGAAGAAACGAAGGTGAAGCTGTTTTCCCAGTTAAAGCAAATTGGGACATCATGCTTTGCATATGTGGGAGGACAAGCACTCGAACTGACATGCAAGGATTTACTCGTATGGAGCACGTAGAGTTGGACCTCAGGCCAACCTCACAAAGGGATGCTGGTGCTTCCTGTCCTCCTTCCAGGTAAGCAGCCCAGTTTCAACCCGGGCAGCAACAGCTCGCTTTCTCCCTGTCACTGGAGAGACTGACTTTATTTACCATATATCCTCTACTGAGGGTTAAAAGAAACCTTGAATCAGAACTGCTGGTGTCACCGGACTTTTTATACTGTACTGTCAAATGCTATTTCTCTCTGGTGCTTAAGTGATCCCCAGAAGGCTGCTTTGAAAGTACACATCGCTCAGTGTTTGTTGAAACAATAAATGGACTTAGATAACTGCGCTCCAGAAGAAGAAAGTCTGATAAACCACCACAGGAAAGAGCAGGTCCAATGGGTACTAAATGGGTGAGGAATCAAAAAGGAGAAGTACTTTTAGCAGCAGCATAGGCCTCTACTCTACAATGTGGGAGACAGAATTTAAAAGATGCTGAGGCTGGGTGTGGTGGGGCACACCTTTAATCCCAGGACTCTGGGAGGCTGAGGCAGGAGGAAGACAAGTTCTAGTTCAGCTTGGCCTCTTTTTATTTTTATTTATTTGCCTTTTCCAGACAGGGTTTCACCATGCAACTGTTCAGGCTGGCCTTGAACTCACTTTGTAGCCCAGGCTGGCCTTGAGCTTAAAGTGATTCTCCTTCCCAGTGCTGGGATCACAGGCGTGCCCCACCACACCCAGTTTCAAATAATTCACTTGTATGAAGATTGCAAATATGTAATTTTCACAGAACAATGCAACATTCAAAAAACTGAAATGATTTAAAATAAATGAAACAATAATTATAAATTATTACATTTCTTAAATGATATTATGAAGGTATAAAATGAACACAAATTCTTAAAACACAGCCACCGAAAACTCTATGAAAATGTGTGTCAGCACATGTATTACAAGAGTCGCAAAAGAGGTACGGCAGAAAAAGGCAGACACAACCGAAAATAAATATTAGAAGTTCACAAGTTTAATGAAAATCATGGATTTATAAATCCAAAATGCCCACTGAGCCAATTACTATACATAGAAAGATCCATGCCTATATGTTCTGCTGAAAGCCAAGATATGAAAGTTTTTTTAAATGTCAAAAAAAAGTTTTATAAATGTCAAGAATAAAATACCTCATCAGGTAAAATAACTGATACTATAGTAATAAACACACTTTAGCAGAAAATGGAGGGCGGAAGAATAGAGAGCAGAAAAATGTGTTTAAAAGAGCTGAAAGGATAAAAGCTGTTAAGTGATCATATAAGGTCTTACAAATTTTGAAAATAAAGGTGACTCAAAACTCATCATTAAAAATAAATAAACCACTTAGAAACTGAATGAACAACAAGAACAGGTGTATTACTAATCAAATGTTTAGCTGGCACATAAGCACATTAAAAATGTTCAAGGCTATTAGACCTCAGGGAAATTCATATTAAAATGACGATGAGACATCACTACACACCTTTATGAAATCACTACAACTAATTTTTTTTCAGTGCTGCATGGAACTCCGGGCACTTGCACATGCTCGGCAAAAGTTCCACCACTGACTGACACCTCCAGTCCTGAAATACAACTTTTCAAAAACTGAGATGATACCAAGTGTTAATCAGGGTGTGGAGAAGACAGACTGTTCATGTATTGCTGGTGGGAATGTAAACTGGTACAGCCACTCTTTAAAGCAAAAAATTTTGTACAAAATTAAACATTCGTTTACCATACAAATGAGAAATATTAACACTGTGACATTTATCCCAGATAAATGGTGTGTATGGGTGTTCGTGGCAGTTTTATTTGCAACAACCCCAAACTACAGTTAGCCCAGGTAAGTTTCAGTGGGTGAATGGTTAGACAGCATGGTGCCAATGTACTACGGAGTAATGAAAATCAACGGTCGATGTAAGGTATCCAAAACAACATAATGATTATCCACAGATGTATACGGATTGGAAAAATAGCCCTCAAAACGTTAAATATTGTATGAGTCAATTTAAATAATATTTTGAAACGCAAACTTTTTAAAGTTGATAATAGTTGTCGGTAGGAATTACTGTGATGTCAAAGCTCTATGATACTGCTTCAGTTTGTATCACAGAGGGGATGAATTTGGACAGGATTTCACACACATGGAAGAGAAAAAAGGACAGAACTGAGACGCACAAGGAGGGAAGGTCAGAGCAAGTTGTTGCAAAATGAATGATCCCGTAAAAATGGGAACTCACATTTATCTGATTTCAAATGTATCTTTTAATGCACTACTTCACGACACTTTGACAAATAAGAGAAAGTACAGGAAAACAATCATTCATAGGCAAACTTCTGCATGGACTAAATGAAGTCTCGCTGGTATTCTTCCAAATGTACAGTCATACTTTTTATTCTCAAAATTCAACCCCATATTTCACTTTTTTCTCTTTGAATTAAAGCTTAAGTAATGATTAAAGTAATATTGCTCAAAGTATTTTCAGTGTAACTAGAACACCAGCAACTATTTCACAAAAAACAGAACTGCTCTTTAAAAGACAACTGTGGGAGGGGCTGGGGATTTAGCTCATTGGCACAGCGCCTGCCTGGCAAGCGCGAGGTCATGAGTTCGATTCCCGGAACCGGAAAAACAGCAAAAAAAGAAAAAGATAACTGTGGGATACTCCCTAGTTGATCTTTTTTCAAGATAATAAATTGAACGCTTTGAGAATTTAGTACACATCTGTAAAGTAAATCTGCACAGTATACACATACGTATCGTAAAACAACACAATAAATTTTCCTAGTTTTATAGGATATTTTTCACACTTGGATGACTCTTTTATTCATGATCCACATGAGTATTCTGCTGAATATTAGCATATATTGTGAAATGCTAACTTATGGCATTGGCTGATAACTGCTTTGGCTGTGGAGACCTCCGGAGACACCATGTCACCATCGCAGCTTGAATTCCGATTCCTTCCTTTTCATGCAGTTTTCTAAAACTTAATCTATATCCCCTTGTCTCTGTACTTGTCTATACCTCGCAAAAACCCACTCCAGGTCGGCCATAAAATAGAAATGTTCTGTCACTTGTCTGGGTAGTTTTTCGACCCCAGCGTTAACCTGGGGAACTGCAGAAATTCAGTATGTACTGACTGAACGTAAGAATGAAGGAATGAATGAACCAACGAACGAATGAAAATACAATTTGCTCTACTCCTACTGCCGAACTCAGTGGTGTCCTGGGGCCCCCAGCAGGGGAACAAGAACTCCTGAGTGACAGTTATTTCTCCGTCTTTCTACTGAAAGCAATTTACTCAGCAAACACTTAGCATGTGGGCTCTGAAACGTTGCTAGCCTTTTGCCCCAGCCACTACTTTTTTCCCTCTTGACAATAACTCCTATCAGAAGAATACTAAGGAAAGAAAAAGAAGGTTAAACTCCATTCTGTCACACGTTGTTCAGAGTCAGCAGCTCCGGGAAGGGTTATATAGTGAAGAGAATTGAATCTCGTGGAAAAGGGTACCACTTGAATCACGGTAAGTTTCATTTATCTCTGTCTCTCTGCTTTCTAATTATCACTGCAAAGTGACAGCTGTCAAGAAGTCTCGAAGAGAAGCCTCAGAAGATCATAAAGTTTTATTCAATCATCAAAACTTAACATTTAAAAGCTTCAGTGATTTACGTAAATAAAAGCAGGGTTTATAACTTAGGATGCTGAGGCCTGCTCTAACTATGCCTGGCTTCCTTCTCCCCATATAAAATAGCTACATTAAAGTTTTGCAGTGGTAGCTGAAATTTGCACCTTGCCAGATCCACGAGCTGATTATTTGGACTATATGTAAAGTTCAAATGCTGGGACAGTTCCCTTCCAATTATCCACAAAAAGAAGAAAATAAATCCTAAAGGTCACACCTGCAAGTTCACTTGGTCCCAAGAAAGCAGATTTGCCAGAAGATGAAATAATAGAATTACTATTATATACAACTGATAAAAAATAGGGTACCATTAACTCTTTAGTTTTTAAAATCAAAATTAAGTATTTTTATAGTATTTTCAAGAGAAAATTGTATCCCAAAAATAGCAAATGTACTTACTACAAAAAGTAATAAAGCAAGTATTTATTTGAAAAATTTGAAGACAGTAAAACACTTTTCTAGACTTCAATAATTATTATTATCGGTTCCCGGTACCGGAGAAAAACCAAGAAAAATAATAATAATAATTATTATTATTATTAAATTCTTGCTTTAATGGAAAATCTCAGTGCACTTTTACTTTTCAAAAACGTTTAGAGCCAACCACTTAATAATATCATTGAGGCCTCTTTCATGATCATCTTATCCTGAGTGGTTATTTTACATAATCTTATTGATGACAGTTTTCATTGTTGCAAAAAAAGGAATATGCCCCAATTGTGCTAGTGTGTGGTTCTCTCATATGCACTGACTAGTATACATCCCAAATTCACTAGAAAATAATTATAATTTGGTTATTTCCATTTGAGACATCCCATCTATAACCATATAAAGCAAAAAACTAGCAAAATAGCCACCTGTGCTTATCACAGAATCCTGTCATAAAAAGGCCCATTAAAGAATAAACTACTCATATTGACAAGTTTCCAAATGTTCGTATTTATACACACATTGATGACCCTGCTCCACATGCAGTTCCACCAGTCTATTATAAATATTGCAATGTGTTCTAACTGAGAAGCTACTACTTTGAGAGCATGTAAGTTACATTTGAAAAGTTAAGGTTCTTGAGACTTTTACAAGCCATTATTCCACACATTTACATAGGTACACGTATTTGCTTCAAAATTTTTAAATATGGCCAAGTGTGGTGGTGCGTGCCTGTAATCCTAGCACTCAGGAGGCTGAGGCAAGAGGATCACTGCAAGTTAAGAGGCCAGCGTGGGCTGCAGAGTGAGTCCAAAGCCAGCCTGAACTGCATAGTTAGACCTTGTCTCAAAAGAAAAATAAATTTAAATATGAATTTTTTGAAAGACATTAAAAGAGAAGCCTCATCATTTGATAAGAGAATACAAATTTTATTTAATTTAACATTAGAAACATAGAGAATATATCCTTTTAAATAGCCTAAAACCTGTATATTAACATTAAATAATTGAATTGAATTAACATATCCATCTTTTAAAATATATCTTATTAAAGAAATAAGTATGACTGAGGTAATTTTTTTCATTTTTAACAGAAAATGTTAAAGTTTTTTTCTTAACAACCTTAGCTCATTTTTTTTTCTCAATTTAAGAAGCTGACAGAATTAAACATCCAGCAAAAGTTAATGCCAGATATTTATACATGGTCAGAATATCCAACCGATGTAATAGGATTACTCATCTAAAAATACACAGATGTCTGAAAAACATTAGCTTAATATTTCTATCTGCAATACATCTTTCATTTCTCATTTCACATTTCCCTTTAAAAATATTTCCTCATATCAATGCTATCTTCAGTCTTTCCAGTGTAATTAATAATGTTACATGGTCCGTACGTCTACCCCTGTGCTTGGCCTGAATAAGCCAAAACAAAGGTCCCCAAACAGTTGTTTAGGGGCTGGGGATTTAGCTCAGTGGCAAAATGCCTGCCTGGCAAGCACAAGGTCGTGAGTTCGGTTCCCGGTGAACCGGAGAAAAACCAAAAAACAAACAAACAAACAAACAAACAAACAAACAAAAAACAGTTGTTTAATCATGTCTTATTCCGTAACCAATCCTAGTGGGTGTGAAAATGCAAATTCTTTAGAATCTGTAGCAGTCTACGTCCGATTTACAGAACCCTGGGGCCCAGGAATGTTTCTCAATAATATGCACCAACAACTACTGTTTAAAGTTTATATTTAACATGCTCCTAGGACTCTTTTGAATATTTTATGTTTTAACACACGTTAAACACAACACTTCAATGATGAAGCTATAATTTAGATGGGAAAACTCAGAGAGTTAAGGAGTCGTGGAGCTGTGGTTCTGGTGCTCTCAATTCAGAGTACTGGTTCTTGATTCTCAGTGTTTCTCACTGGTGGGGACTCTGGCTGGTGACTCCAACCATGTGTCTATGAAACTATCTCACAACACTAATCTAATAAACGTGGCTGATATACAAGTCACAGATATTTATAATATGATCATTTCTCAAACTAAATGGAAAGTTCCTTGAGAGAGGGGGAATTTTAACTCAGTTTTCACAAGGAGCAACTCCTATTACCATTAGGTATCTCCTTTTGTTATTTCTGGGGTGGAGTTCGGGCTTTGGTGAAAATCAAATTAAGTTCACCCCTTGAGATAACCTTCTGTGGGGTAAACGTAACAGGCCAAACTATACCTCTCTTTTTAGTATGAAACCCTGATGAGACCCAGGTTTCAGACCTGGAAATAGAGAAAAATGTTGAGCAGAGTTAAAAGAATCTATTTTACTTCCTTGGAGTTAAAATGTATATACACACTGTTCTCTCCAGTACAGTAAAAATTGAATCAGTACAATGTCCCTTCAAGATACTTGAACCCCACTCAGGCGTTTTTTGGGCGACAAAATGACTGCCTTTTTTGGGGTCTGGGGATTTAGCTCAGAGGCAAAAGCTCCTGCCTGGCAAGCGCAAGGTCGTGAGTTCGGTTCCCGGTACCAGAGAAAAACCAAACAAACAAAAAAACAAACAAACAAACAAAAAAAATGACTACCTTTTTTTTTCCGTCTACTTGAGACAGGGTCTCGCTACGCAGTTCAGGCTGGCCTTGAGCTAACTTTGTAGCCCAGGCTGGCTTAGAACTCACAAGGATCCTCCTGCCTCAGCCTCCCAAGTGCTGGGATTACAACTATGCACCACCACGCTCGGCCTTTTTTTATTTCAAAGAGAATAATGACCGCCGTTCTTTAGTCTGCCACAGATACTACGTCACATTTCGGTTTGGGGGTTTTGTTTTATTTTGTTTTCGTGTCTGTCACCTACCTCTTCCTCAGGAGGTTTTATTGTTTTATTTACTGTGGAAAGTCATTCAAAATCATTTACAGTACTAGGGGATGTAATCCTCGTTTCTTATAAGAATCTAAATTCAAAATGATATTTCAGTTCTTGAAAAATTTTACGTTTATTGTTGTGAAAGGAAAACAGATCAGGGTCCCAACTGAAGTTTTGTTTAAAAGTATACCAGCAGAGAAATTAAAATATTCTAGAGCCAAGAAAAATTAAAGAAATGAACTCCAAAATGTAATATAGGCAATGAAGGGATCAAATAATGGACTTGAATAAAATTCTGTATTTCCTCACATGCTTTTAACATATGACGGAAAATATAAGATGGCAGGGAAACGTAAGATGACAGGGCCTTTCCTTCAAAGAGAAGAGCAGGAAGCAAGGACTGAATGCTTTAAGACATCCCTGTCCATAAGCAATCATGTTTCTCTAGTCGCTTTTTCCATGATGTACTGATACTTACTAAGAAAATAAATAGAGTAGTTGATACCATTTGGTACTGCTCTTGGCAAAATAATTTTCTCCTAAACTATCATACAGCCCATGCAGGCTAAAGAATACACGTGATGTTTAGCAAGGTTAAACAAGATGAGGCAAAATAAAAACCAAATGAAACACCTTTATTTTAAACATGCTTGGTTCTTCATGAATGACTTCTATGGAAACATGTACCAACCCAGGGGAACATCTACCAGAAGTAGCAATCATCACCATGGCATTATTACAAAACTTCTAAAAGTGGGTATGATAATATGTCCACACATGACTCTCCAGTTGGAATTGGAGTTGCTGGCACTTTAGTACTTAGGTGATAAAGGTTTTGAATTTACAAACTGTTTTCTCCTTAGACCTTGTTCAGCAATAACTTTCAGTTTTATCTCTCCATTTACAAGGTGCATAGTACTTAGTACACATAAAGCTGAATTTGAAAAGCACTAAATAGAAGTGCTTCTAAATCATAACCCAGGAAAAAAATAACATGGAGAACAAACGAAGCCCAGCTTCTAGGACAGAAGTTCAAATACGTAGTTATTTCCAAAAAAATCATTTACATCGTTTTACTATGTTTTTATGTGCCTCGTATTTTATGAAATCACTCTTGCACATCTTCTAGTGCTATACAGAATCTAACACTATGTCATGTGTGTATATGTGCTTGTGTGTGTGTGTGTGTGTGTGTGTGTGTGTGTGTGTCTATGGATATTTTCCTGAGTTTGTTTTCAGTGGGGGAAACAATGGGGAGATTCATTTGTCTTGAACACTGCCAGCAGTATCTGAGTTTAAAGGAAAAGCTACAGTCCACTAAGCTCTCAGATTAAAGTTTCACTTAGATTCTATTTTACTAAAGCTTAAAGAGTATGATTAAACCTGAGATGAATGTCTTAAAGCTAAAATTACTCAGCTCCAACTTGCTCTAGGCACCGTTATATTAGTATTACGTAATTGTACTGTGTTCATTTTGGTTTATTTCACAGAAAAGTACCTTTCTTTTGCTTAGAATTAGCTCTAAACAGTATTTTATTTGGAAAGATGAACCAGTATTACAGTTTTTGATTATATCTACCCTGGGTTACGGTAGATACACTGAATTAGTAATAATGCTAAACATTATAACACTCCAAAAGTTTCTTCTAGAAAAACACTTCCACCTTAATGTAGTTTAATTAGCCATGTATGTACCTAGGTGAGCTCACAAAGTGTGTTCTGAGGGAAGCAACAGCACAGGTTCACTAGAACCTTAAATAAGAAATCGATTGTTTAGTCTGCGCATGAAGGGGCCCATTTTCATCCTCGCCAAATCACAGCCGATTGACCGGGTCAGTCTCCTCACAAATCCTTTAAGAAAGGAGAAAAATACACAAAGTATTTCATAAAATAAAATTTGTTTGATGTAAGGTATTATTCTTCATTTGGGGATTATATACTTATTTTTAGTAGCAGAATTGCATCTTTTAGAAAGTGATAACTACAATATATGGAGCTCATGGGTTTTGATTGACACGGTGCTTTGGGTCTAATTTTCGAACCACTGGTTTACGAACAGTATAACTTCTCTATAATGCTAAGTGATTCTTGTTACTAATTTGTTGCCTGTGGTGGGAAAAAAAGGAATAGCTCATGCCTCCTAGAATAGTCTTGGTTTGTCTTCTGAGGTACTACTGCAAAGTAATTAAAACTCAAGTTCATGTACCTTTATTAATAATAACGGAGTAGCTGGCATGTCATGTAGAACTTCTGCAAGGCTGAGAACAACTAATAGAGTATATTATTAATATTTAAATTTAAAACAATACATCGTTAAATATAAAAAAATTCATAGATTTATAAAACAGGAGTTTAATTCACTTAGCTTATGAAAAGGTAGCACTTTTATACGACATGTAAATACCCTCTTTAGAAATCATATCCCTAAAACATATTAAGATAGTTCCTAGACAAGTCTCAGAAATCCTATTAACATATACAGTATAACAATAACATTTACCTATGACAATCATCCTCAAAGTTTCATCAGAAAATTTCTAATGTTCATAGCACTTTTACAAACATCCCAGGAACCTGAACCTCATATTCTAATAAACAAGGAAAACTTTCTCTTCCAATATCAATGTTATATTCATTTCATTTTTTATTTTTCATTCAACAATTATATGGAGGTATAATACGGAACAACAAAACATTGCTCTCCTTTCAAATGAATTTAAAGTGCTCTCATGGTGAGGACCGAAATATGGTTGTCCTAAATTGGCACCTGTACTTGACAGCTAAGTTTGGCCTCAAAATACCTCTTAGATACTGGAGCACGCCCTAGCTTGATGTGAGAGTAAACTGTAACCTCATGTAAGATTCTACTCCTGTAACACAGCAGCTACGACGTAGCCAAACACAACAGCTGACTCACCAGACAATCAGAGGCTGAAAGTTGCCAAAACATGACTTGATAAAAAAATGCTGACCAGGTTATCAAGTTATTTCTCTACATCATTTCTTTTCTCTGGGCTGTCATTAGAATCTGTACATCCAGGTACAGGGAGATTTTAAAACATCTTTGATATGGAATCCTGACACACTGTGGAATCTTTTTCTCATTCAAATATGTTTTGATAAATTTAACTAGCCTCAAGTTTTTATAATAGAGAACATAAAGGTGTGAAAATATAGTAAATAATGACGGGATAAGTGCTATAAAGAAAATAGCTGGGTGTGGTTTTTAAACAAAATTATGAAATACTACACAAAACATTCAAAAGTGCTGATCATGCCTATATTTGTACTGTCAGTAACCAATGAGAATGGGCAAAAAAGAAAAAGTACATTCCATAATTTAACAGGTAACTTCATATTCCAAAAGTGCCAATTATGACCACAGATCAGAAAACAGAAAACAGAAATTGTATTAAGAAATCAAGATTTCTTGATTTAGAGATTTATGATAAAAGAGTAGGTGCAACATGAAATAAACTGTTTCGCTTCAGGAGAAGTTAACTAGGAGGACACAGAATAATTGTAGAAAGTTTTTATTAAACTATTTTTAATACAAAAGCAACTTATGTGATACTTCAGAACAAAAAAATCAACTCCTTTTTGTTTCCTTGAGGTTTTTACGTTAGCGTTGCACAAAATCACTGCAGACCACAGTTGGCACACACTGACAAATGCTGCCAAATACAGGGGCAGGTCATTACGCACTAAATTTTCTTCTAAAATTTACAGTCCTTAAACAGTTTATTTTCCTTTGAAATCATAACACAGTAAATCCCACTAGTATATCTCTCAGTAGTTTACTAGATCTCAAGGTATATCCTTAAGGTCAATGGAGGTACATTAAGGAACCAAAAAAACTGCTTTCTCCTCAAATGTATTTAAAGTGCTCTCATGATGAAGAACCAAACTACGTTTGTCCTAAATTGGCATCTGTATTTGACAGCCAAGCTTGGCCCCAAAACGCCTCTTACATACTGATAATAACTATTGACAATAACATCAATGGTAAAAGAACTTCAAATTCGATAAACAAAATCGACATTAAAAAGTAATGTATCACTGACATAGATGAAATGACCACGTGAGATTTCTGCATTATTTATCACTATTACTTTTTATTGTAGTAATAACATTTAAGAATTAGTTAATTAAGGAAACAGATTTAAAGTTATCTCTTACGATAGGACATATTAAACTACATACGGCACTATATATTGAATGCGAAAGAAACAACAGAGCTATGTTGTTGAGAAAAATCTAATAAATTGCAGAAACAGAATAGGACAATAGAAGGCCATGTGTCTCTGCTACTGTTCTGTCACTGGAACACAATATCCAACATCCACAATGTACAGAAGCGAAGATTTATTTTGACTCTCAGTTTATAGAAGTTTCACTCCATAGTTGGTTGGCTCCAAGGCAGAGGGGCATGGCAAAGGAGTGTTGCTTACAGCGTGACGGTCAGGAAGTAGAGTGAGGTAAGAAGAGAAAAGAGAAAACTATACCCTTCTAGGCCACACCCTCAGTTACCCGCTTCCTCCAACTTGCCTTTACCTCCCAATATCACATTTAACTTTAAACTAGTCAGTGGACTAACCCTCTGATGAGTATCATAACCCATCATTTAATCACCTCATAAAAACTAAACTATGAGCACATGAGGCTTTGGAAGCACATCTAATTATAACCCATAACATTCCACCCCGGCCCTCAAAAGACTCCATGTGCATCCCTTTCTGCACAATGTGTTTAATCCATCTGTAGGAGTTACTGAAGTCCTAACAGTTTCAGCACTGCTGAAAAGTTAAAGTCCAAATTCTCAGATATTGAAGATAAACACCTAAGTGTGAAAATGTATAAATGACAAAAAAGTTAAAGACCTCCAGCCTACAATGAGACAGGATAAACATTCCCATTTCAAAAAAAGAAGAAATTGGATAGAAAGGAATGGGACCAAACCAAGACTGAAACCCAGTAAGGCAAGCATTAGATTCCGTGGTTCCGTGTCCAACAATCTGAGCAAACATGGTAAGATACGAACTCCAAAGGGTTTGGGTGGCTGGGCCCTTCCCCATGGCTCGGGCAGTGTTTGTAGCCTGCATGGCCTTTGGCTCGGGCCAGCTTTGCTCACTCCTTGTGGCTTTCCTCAGACAGTTCCCATGCCTGGTTTTTCCCACATCCTGTGGTTTCCACTGCACATTCAGCTTCATTCTCCCAGCTTCATGTATTGAATGCACTGCCTGATCTCCCAGGTCTTCTTGGAAATCTGAGCGGACTCTTTCCTGAGTCCACAACCCTGTCAGCCCGTGTGCATGGAAAACCAATGCAATGTGGATGACGCCACCGTCTGCCACAAGTAGAAGACAGAGTCAAGCCCTTTTGCATCTTGCCTGTGGCTGCAGAGGTCTCAGGTCACTTGGATGACAGAGCATGAGGAACTGAATCCCACGTAATCAATTTCCTAGGAGGCCCTTCTCCAGTAGAGTTCCCTGGTGCTCTCTTCTTAAAGCAAAGTCTTTTACTTTTACAATTTTACTTTTACAACTTTTACAACAAGAGGGCGAGTCTTGCTGCTTCCCCACACACCCTCAAGGCATTTTTTTCCTATTCTGATCCACAATACTTGGCTTCATTTTAATGCTAATCTTTTTAGCAACCAAGTTCCCTGCTGGTTCATCGTTGCAGAGCCCAACTTTACGAAAGCTTCCTCTATGACAGAACTCAAAACCTTTGCAATGTTCCAGCGGGGCCATTTGCTCTTGATTCCGAATGCAGAGCCCCAAATAGTACCTAAGCCACAGCCTGAATGCTTGGCTGCCTTGCAATTTTTTCTACCAGGTTAGTTATTCTGCCCTTAATCTTAGTCTCCCTCAGAGCTTCAGGACTGGAGCAAAATTTTAACAAATTTTCTACCAGAGCATAACACACATGGCCCGGAGTCCAAATGCCAATGGAGTTCTTGTTCCCAGTTGAAACCTCTGAGCCTGTATTTTTTTCTGCTTTTTTACCAGTCTTCTGTTCTTCTGATCTTTGAGCAGAAACTCCCCTCAAACTCAATTTACAGCACTCTAGGGGTGCTTCTCCAGCTAGCATCTCTAAACATTTCTACAGGCTTCTGAAACACATTGTCAGGTAAGATCACAATACAACCCCACTTCTCCAATACCAAAATCTATCAGTTAGGATTCAGTAGAGGCATAGATATATATATGTACCCTGATACCTCTGTTCGTGAACTTAATTTGTTTTGTAATTTTGGGGACGATGGTAGCATTCGTGTTTGTGCGGGAAAGATGGCTATGGTTGTGTTTGTCACCTAATGTGGAGTTTGTCAACCGAAGCAAAATTTTACCAAACACTTTTGTTTGCAAACTACAATCTTTGTGAACAGACGGGTTTGTGAGCTAAGGTTTTACTGTATAAGGATTCACAAGGTAAGCTTACAATGGGCACCTGAAATCAGAGGATGAATGCAAAAGGGCCATCTGCGTGCCAGAGAGCCAGAGGACCCATCCAGAATTCAATTCAAATTCCCTTTCAATTCAAGCTTACTACAGAGGCTGGCGCAAGTCTGTTTTGGAAGGCTGAAAGTACTATGAGTCTGAGAAGTCTGAGTGGGAGGCCTGAAGACAGGTGTCCAAAGGCAACGGTGAAGACTGGCGCTCCTCTGAAAAAGTGAGACTTCCTACTCATTTCTATTTTATTCTATCCAGGCTACAAGCCTTTCGGTTGGTGCCGCCCACACCCAGGGTCCTCTTCCCTCTTCAGTATAACAATCACCCAGCACATCCACAACTGTGCTAAAGCAATCAGCCAGGTGTATCTTATTCACTCTGACACCACAACGCACTACCGCACCATGTGCCGACAGTGACTATGCCCCAGGCAACTATTTCCTTTCCTGAAACTTTATCATAGAAAACATAAAAAAGACTGTGTTTTCCATAAATATACAGAAAAACACATCTGTAAAGATTTTTCATATGCGACATAGGCATCCCTTTTCATTTGTGGATACAAGCATATTACCTTTGTCATACTAGAGGTAAACTGCCACACTCAAGAATATTAAGATACCAAATATTTAAACAGTCTTTAATATTTTTCTCCCAGGCTTTCTACAAAGTAAGTCAACATTTACTTCTCTAGAAAGATATAGTAATTGACATCACTTGATCTAATCCACTAAAGTCACTGCAAAAGTGAGCCAGCCTTAAAAATTTCTTTGCTATCGTGGATGAAATTGCCATTACAGTGGTACCTTGGTTCACAAACTTAATTCTTTCCACAATTCTGGTCACAAACCAAGTTGGATGAGAACCAAGTCCCACTGACTGGTTAGGTTCACTGGGAGGGAGACATTTGATTCTGTTCTCATCCAGCTCAGTTTCCGACCAGAGTCAGGAAGAGAATTGAGTTTGTGAACCAATGCACTGCTGTATATAGTAAGTTTATTCAATTTACAGTTAAAAATAAATTAAAACTTATTTCACTAACACTCAAATAATACAACCAAATTCCAGGTTCCAGTATTTTGTATGTTTTTTAGTGGTCATTTTAACATTTATTTAAATAATGCATTTGAGTAAATGTTACCATAGAGTTAAGGCACGCTTTGAGTAACAATTTTACACCTGACAAAGGACACCATGTAAAACAGGCTTGATATTTAAATTTGTCACTGGCACTAAAGGAAGAAAATGTACAAGCGAATTTATGGCAATGACAAAATACTATTAAACTTTTGAGGTGTAATAAATGTTACAATGAAGTCTAACATATAGGAACGCCTCTTGTTTGCTGGAGTTCATACAAAATACCACTATTAGCTATCTTACTACTTTATTACATATCTACAAAACTTGTGGCACTTTCTATACTTAACTGTATGCTGATACAATCTCTAGTCTTAGGACTTGTAAAAAGGTGATGTATATGTGTTGCAATCTAAGTACCTAGTAAAATTCTAGCACATGGTTTAATACATAATTACTCCGTAGATGAATCAATGAACAAATGAATCCACTACTATGTCAAGAAAGGAAGTTCAACAGTATGATGTCAAGGTGACAAGCAACATATGCTAGTCCTAACCAAAGTGGTGTTTAGAAAATCCCCTGCCCATGTGAGATGCAGGAGATATAGCAAAAACTAACTGTAATAGCTAGAATCTGTCCTACCAAGGAGCCCTGGGTAAAATAACAGAGATGTCTAATTAGAGCGTAAACTTAAAAAATTATTTAATTTCTCACTTACGTAAATTAAAAAGAAAATTATTTCATTGACCTCCTTGTAAAAAGGAGCTCTGAAATCTTCTCCAAACATAGTTTTCATGTCTAGGTCACTGTTATCTCTGTAATAAAAATGTGTAGCAAGCCCGACCTGGCCCATTCAACAGACCGGAAACTATATACGGGCTATAATGCCCAGTGGCAGGCTAGCTATTATTTGATGTTGCCCAAGACAAAATCGCCAGGCACATGGGTACAAAATGTTCCTTCATATACATTAACATTTTAAAAATATCCTTTTAGTCCTATTTTTCTGTATCACTGTATTCAGGCAAGTTTTACATGGTAAACAAGTTCTTTATTTAAATGAACATGTTTCCTGTGATGTACTCTACTGAACATTTCTCATAAAGCTGGCCATAAAATTTGGTGGGTAAATGTTCCCTGACCAAGAAATTTGAAAGAACCTTAATGTTCTTTAGTACATCAGAGGCTTGGTATAATAGCGTAAGTAGAGAAACCTGTTTAATTCCATTTAATTTAATATCTTCCAAACTTACTTAGCATGTAACCCCTCTGACTTACCACACTTAATCCCTATTTCAGACAATTTTTAGTGAAAATGTTAGTGGCAAATACGGAACACCATTTCAGAGAGCTGAGCCCCCTGCAATGATTTGTGTACTTAATGTTTGCCTTGCGTAGTAAATGCACTGCCACTCGATGGAACGTGCAGTTTGAACAGCAGAGAATCTCTCATGCTAGCACTGCCTGTTGTGTATCTGACCACCCTACCTGCTCCTTAGGAAAGCAGAAATTAGAAATTCAGCTCCAAAATTCACAAACTTCACCACATGAAACTCTCAGTTTGCCAACTTTACTATCCCCCACAGATCCACAAACATGATTTCTTCCTTCCAACTAATGTTGCCTTTCTAAATACTCTAACTGACCATGTCGGATTTCACATCAAAGCCAAAGCAGTTATAGCATAAATTCTGCCTTTAAGAGAACCTTAAAATTATTAACAATTATCTTTTTGATAGGATTATGAAAGTTTGAAATAAATGACAAATTTACAGCAGTATCAACACAAGTGGTTGCTATGTTTGCTCTGGTTCCTGCTTCTGGTTTTGTGGGGTGGTATTCACAATTACCCATTATCTGAATACTTTTTTTAAAAGCCTTTCAAATATATTGGTGCAGATTGGTCATACTTGTCTAGCACTACAAAGACTCCTAATTATGAATCTCTGTGATTCATTTACGATTGTTCAGTTATGTCATAAATCCTCCATCTGATGTGGGGAGGCTGCAGAGAGGAAGCTTGATTTCATCCTTTCACTGATTGCAGGTATGATAACGGCACCTTTTCCTGATTTCTATCTTCAAAGGACAGTACAATGTGCGCAGACATCAAGAATGAACTTCGGTGCAGTAATGAAGAATGGTATCATGAAAAGTACTGGTGATTAGCTGGTTAAAAGCACTATCAATAGTGATGACACGAGAGCTCCTTTAACCTTTCAGGTTAAAGACATTGTAACACCTCATTCTGGAACCGCATCAAGTTCCCTGGTATTAGCACTGAAATTATATATGCAATTTTGATCATAACAAACACAACCTGCACATTTTAGAAATAATTTACAACTGGAGATAAATGCAGTATACTGCCAGTACTATAAATAACCTTTAAGATTTCATTATTCAATCGGGTGTCAAAGCAAACAGCCACAGACGCTTGCTTAACGAAGGGAACGTTTTTCAGGATTATCCTCATGGTTATGTCTTCAATTGTGCAGACTGGAAGGATTTGCGAGAGAAACTGAATAATCTTGCATTATATGAATAATTTATAATCACAGCAGAGTCAGTGATTCCCTGGCTTATCGCACATTTGCATGTTATAATCAATAAAGTCCACACACACCCAACTATACCATGGAACTTTGTTTAAAATAAAACTTCTCCAACAGCCTTGTCAGTCGCCCTGTCCTGATGTATAGAATACAGAGAGGAATACGTGATGCATTGAGTCGAACATTCTTAAAATTATATGTATATCATTTCCATTCTCTGTGCCTTAGATCAAATATTATGAAATAATCCTGAGTTACAATTCATTTGCTAAAAAAAGAATATATTTGCTCAATGAATTTAAATTCCTAAACTATGTGGCTAAATACTTACGATAACCTGATGAGAGTGTTGAAAACGTGAAGAAATTTCACATAAGAAAAGCGATATGCAGCGGCAGGAAATGTTCTGACTTCCTCTTTTGTTTCTGTATTTTTCCATCTACAACTTGATTCTAAGCAAGAGACTTCAGACGCAGCACGGGGACTAGCACAACCAGGTCAGCAACCGCAAAGGTGATTCTCTCAGGAAACAAAGAGCTAATAGGATGTTATTAGTTTTATGCCTACTCATAATAACTGGATACAGACAGGAGCATAAGATCATTCTGCAGTCACAGTAGAATGCAGGAATAGAGGTATTTGTGTTATGAAGAAAATGGTGATAAGGAAAAGACATACAATTAGTGAATTTTGCAGAGACCAAAATAAGTAAATAGTGGGACAATGTTTTACCACTAAGATTTTTAAATAAACCAAGTAGATCACCTAAAATTACTTATTGAAGGCAGAATAAAATTCATATATATTGTGTAAATGAGGCCTCTGGAACATGGTGAAAATTATACACTGTATGGAAGAACTCATTTTCAATGAAAATTTGGACAATACAATATTGCATATCAGTAACTATTTTTGTAGCTAAGTCAAATTTTCATGGGAAAACAACTCCATACTTATGGAAATGCCTCATCAAAACTCCCAAAAGACAGTAATTGGGTGAAAGCCCAGATACTTTCTTTCTAAATCTGCTCTCCTTAGAGCAGACAACCGGCTCAGTAACATTTACTGTACAGGTCTCCACCCTCCTGAGACCCAGCCCAAGTTGGCTCAATCAGCGCTGGCCCGCTACACCGGCTGGAACCACCACCTTCTCTACGTGTAGCATTGGGAACATTCTCAGTGTGAGCTGGCCTCTCAAAAACCAGGCAAACTTGGAACCATAAAGAAGCTACATGCAAAGCGAAACAAAGAAAGGCAAAGCAGGGTGGTGCACGCTTGTAATCCCAGCACTTAGGAGGCTGAGGCAGGAGAAGCACTGCGAGTTTGATGCAAGCCTGGGCTACAGAATGAGTTCAAAGTCAGCCTGGACTGCATAGCGAAACCCTGTCTCAAAAAAAAAAAAAAAATCTAGTCAGCAGAGTAAGCAATGAAGAAAAACCATGGGCAGAAGCAGGATCCAAAGAAAACACGACCACTGCCTGGTTTTTGAGAGCTTCCTGGTCCTTTGGGACCATTATTTTAAGAATTCAATTGTCCTTGGCTTTTATGACTCTCACATTCTTAACTTAGCTGAATTCAGGTCTTGTTACAATCAACTAAAATTTGACAATAAATAACGCTGTTGTACTTAGTAGGAATATTTAGTTAGAACACTCTTGGAAACTTTTAAGTAGAGTATTTTATTTTTTTAAATTTTAAATAAAACACTTCCCTCATACCCTAACAATTTAAGAATGAAAACAGAACAACACCTAAATTGGTCTAAAGATCAACCTTATTATGGACAAGTGTCCATTATTGTATCTCTTTTCTAAGTTAGGGTACAAAATGGTTGGCAAAGAGTGATTAAGTTTTCAAAGTTTTGGTTAAGCTACCATCAAAGCAACTACAAACTTTATTTTTAGTTTACATTTGATCATCCTTTCCTCTTTTCGCTGTGAACTTTCCCTTGTGATTGCAATTAATGTGCATTCCTTTCTCAATCTGTGAAATGGAATGACTCATCAGTAAAAAACAAACACTCTATAAGAATTTGATAAATGCATAATCAAGTGAAGTGCCAGGGTAACTTCTGGAAAAGCCATTCAAGTTGTTACTAATAAAATATCTAGATGATGTATTTGACTGGTAAATATATTTTTCTGCCTTTAAATTTTAACTAAAGTATAATTCAAAACTCTTCAAGATAGTAGTAGACAAAATGGAATGACTTCGTAAATATGCAGTCACTGCTTTCCTCTTTGGTTAAATAAATACAAAAAATAATTTACATGAACAGAATACAAGAAGAGAAGCAACATCACACCTTAAATGCTTAACATGGGCGGAGCATTGTGCTAAACATTGCAAAATTATCTCACCTTGATACAATATTTATAATAATCTTGGCACCGGTATTGTTGTATTGTAAGCTATATATGAGCTATAAAGGAGAAAATGTAGAAATAAATTATCTAACCTTCTACGTAACAGGTACTAAGGGATGGGACTTGGTTTTAAATCTGGATGAGTTTATCTCAATGTCTTCATGTTAACTGCGTATATACTGCCTCATAGAAGACAGGTAAGTTAGCGATTTGGATTAAAATTTAATGGGAAAGTAACCCGAGTTGTGTAAATGTTTGACAAGTTATATAGTTAAAAAATCCTCGGGGGCATTGGTCAAAACTTACCCAGTTTCATAGATGAGGAGAACTGAGTCCCTTCCACCACTACAATGTTAGTGCTTAGTAAATAATAGCTTTTGGTACAGTAAGTTGTATAACTAAATGAAGAGTGATTAGTTCAGCCTTACATGACACCAAGAAAATACGAATTCCTAAGTTTACATTTTGACATTTTTCACGACTGCATTTTTAGTGAGAAAAATGTACAGCCTTTGGGGTCCAGTCACTACTGCCCAAAAGTTAGACATCAAGTGCGTATCAGCCAGTGAGAGGTACAGCTAATGTGAATTTGAATTCAAGGCGTAGGGCAATGTGACAGAGGTAAAAACACAGAGATCTTTGGAGTAGAGCAGTTCATGGTATATTCATACATCACATAAATAGCACTACAAATATTTAGCTTTTGTGTGCTCGATGTATAATAAGAGCAATGTTAATTCAGCCTAGAAAGGGTCCCCTTCTGGGTGGTAACCAAACGTTTCATGTTGTGTAACTTGATCTGGACCTTGAAAACCCATCTGTAGTAAAATAAGCTGAATGGAGACTGAAGAAAGAATATTTCGAGATACTTGTACGAAACACTAAGGTAAAAGTTTCTTTGAATCCTTTAGGGAGTTAAGTAGAGGGAAAGCCTTTCATTTAGGTGAAAGCGTGATGGGATGTAAGATCACAAGATCACAAGATCACAAAGACAGAGCAGCGAGGCTCCAAAGAACCGAAATTCCAGGCTGAGAGGGTAGAGGCCATCATTTTCTGCATTACTGCCAGCGCTGAGCAGCATAAAGGGAAAAAAAACAGAGAGAATAAGACAATGAATAGCAAAAGTCACAGCAAACTTCAAACTCGAGAGGAGTCTTGAGCATTCTCTGTTCCCCTGCTGCCTTTAATGGAAATAACCAACAGGAATGCCACATGATTACAGTATATGTTTTCTCTGTGGGAGAGGGAGATTATGTACTCAGAACCATAAAGCATTTGCTTGCAAAATTAATTCAAATTGACTTGCATGGGTGCACTGTCACATGAATTGAAAACAGATGAAAGATGGTTTTAAAAAAAGGATCATGATAAACAGCAATCAAGCCACTTGGAAAAGTACCTGGTGTTGGGCCCAAGGGAGCTCGGCAAGGTTGGATTTCTTTAACATCTTCATTAATGAATGGGAAGATGAGAGTGAAAAAAAAATGTATGTATTCACATATGGAAAGTGATACAAGTATCAATCAGAGCAGAGTTTTTTCAGAAGATGAAGGATTTACACAGACTATATAATTTGGCAGAGAAATATTTAGACAGAGACCTACCTATCTATGCATAGTTCTAGACAATGCCAAAAAGGAAATTATCAGCACCCAATATGAACAGATGGGAGTTATACTGCGAAAAGCCATTTGGTAAAAGTTTATGTACAAGTGCCTCGTACCTGGCAAAATAACAATAAATTGTAGGTAATTTTTTAGAAATGACAGAAACTCTTTTTTCACATGTATATTCCCTGCTGGTTACACAAGTCAACCAGAATAATCAAAACAAAGAAGAAAAAAATCAGAAAATTAAGGGTGGGTGTCACAGCTGACACACTGTGTCAACTTGGGAGTCTAGAGGTTTGCCTAAGTAACTCAACAGTTCTGCATCTGGGGGTAAAAAAAGTACGCCCTTACCCTTCTGGGATATTGTTTATTTTGTCAATTTAAAAAGTTTAACTATGTGACTCAGCAGGGAGCCAGGGTGCTTACTTTATATTCATCCTGAGCCTGTGTAAGAGGAGGCCATGGAGATTATATAAGTGCTACACACCCCTGGGTGGGGGTAACCTGCTTACAATATAAGGGAGAAAAAGAGGCTTACTCTGCCCTACCACTCCTCCCTTTTGCTCTTGTTGCTTTGCTGTTCTGCCGCCATAAACTGTTGCCCTCTGCCATGTGCCACTCTGCCTTGGAGCCAGCCAAATCTAAACTAAAACCTCCACAAACTGTAAGCTAAATAAACCTTTCCTTCCTTCATTTTGGGCATTAGGTATTTTGTCTCAGTAACAACAAAAAAAGTAACCAAGACAGTGGGCTACCAAGCTAGAAAGTGCTGGGAGTGCAATCAGAGGGGGAGAAATAGATGAACGTTCACACGCAGGGGAGAAGACGGAGTCCACAACACCATCTGCTCACGAGGAGGAAAAGAGCTCTCCTGGAGCACTGCTTTCCTGAGGAATTAGTACATAAATTGGGACCTAAAGGATGGATTGGTTATCTATCCTATTGCAGCTAGGTTAAGAAGGGATTAATGCAAGAGTAATGTGGGTAAAGCACAGTCTCTACTTAATATCTACAAGTGTCCCTATAATGTGGGAAATGTGTTTTGCAAATTGCTAGAGAAAAAAAAAATTCACAGTATTTCATACTGATTTTAAATATAGAATCAGTAATACCGAATGACAAATCATACCTATGTGTTTCAATCTTGTTCTGCGGACATACAGGGCAACTGCTGCTAATTCATTTTCTTTTTAATTTTATTTTAAAGAGAAAAAAATAAAACAAAATTTCAAAACAAGGTAATGGGAGAGTAACAATGGTCAATACACTGCACATCGCTCATTCTTAAATTTGCCTACTTCAAAACCCCCAGATATACTTGCCTCCTATGCAGAAGCAAAGCTAGGCATTTTTCAAAGAACTTTCTTCATAATGGCTAAGGTTCCATGTGGCGAATCTAAAAGCAAAATTTGTGTCTTCAAAACTTCCGTGCATGCTTAATGACTCTCTAGAATTTGGTAAATTATTTATCTTAATTACCTTATGGACTGAGAATGTTTTCGTTTTTCTAAAACATAGTGAATATAAAGCTACTTTGAATCAGGCATGTTCCTCATTATACTGGCATTTGAATTATATATTATAATATCCATTCCCTTTAGGATCCTTTTCATCACTGTCCAAATAAAAACCAATTCTATATCCACTAATGCGGTCCTTTTCACCCACTTCAGCACTGCTTTAATCTTTATTAGTCTCTGCATGCTTGGTGTGGGTTAGTGTTTGTCATGATCTTTCCTCTCTTGTGCTGGTAAGCAAAGCCAAAGTAAATTTCTGGCAAAACTCTTTAGGATCATCAGCAAAATATAAGGGAGTAGTAGTGTTACATAGTTCTCCTCCTTCACTGCCTTTTAATTTTGGATACATGAAATTTTACACAAATACACACACATTTTTGCCAAAATGTGAGGGTCAACATTGAAAATCCAGCCTGTTTTTCTTAATCGAGAGAACCCACGTAAGACGTTATCAATGTATTCACAGTCCATTTTTGGCACACTAAGCCTGAATTATTTTCCAACTTAAAAAATAGGCACACAAGTTCTCTATCTCACAGAAATCAGAAATTAAAGTGACAGTAAGACAGGAAAAGTCATGAACTCCTGTTTTGTTGTAAGTGCTGGGTAAGGCCTTTCCTCCCTCTCTCTCAGCAGACAGCAAATTATTCTGCCTCCGCATCAGGACAAATATTATTTAAGTCAATATTCTGAAATCTTCCTCAATTGAGTAAATCATTACCAATGAGCTAATGCCTGTAAGATTTTAAAATGATGTTTATTCCCTTTATTTGATGGGGAAAAGAAAATACACCCAAAACATAAACAGATCTCGCAGTACAATCAGAAGTGACACTCAAGAGCACCGAGGTGTCCCCGCCCTGTGCTCCAGGAAGTACACGAACCCCCTCGGGGGAGGACGGAGCCCTGACAGCAACAGAAGGAGCAGGTACGTCGTGATCGCAGGTGGCAACAGCATATGGAAAAAAAGAGCGATGGAATTTCCAAGACGTAAGGGCATAATCTGGTCTAAACAAACATCAGAACCCTAAGAACAGCCTTGAAAACACTTGCCAACAGTTTCCACTAACGGTGTTCACATCCATGTATTCTATAGCTGAATCAATTTTTTTAGTTGCTTCTTTTATTTTAAAGAGAAAAGAAAGCAAAATAACAACAAAAGTAAAAACAAGACAACACAAAAACAATAAAAATGATACACAATTTCAAAACAAGATGATGGGAAATTAACAATGGTTATTATATTACATAGTGTTATCTTCCACGAGGTTGCTCAGATTACCAGATGTAACAATGCAAGATTGATCAAACAATTATATTAAATATTCCAGAAGGTGACTGAAATAACTCCAATGAAATTAGAAAGAAGCAAAATATTTCTTCAGGGTGTGTACAGATACACTGAGAAAGCTATGAGTATAAGATTGACAGTTTAAGGGCAGAAAGAAAAATAGGAAAGCCTTAAGTGAGAAAATATTTATTTCAGAGAGAGCCTGTTAGATTTATTGTTATTCAACCAAATGATTCAATCAGAAAACTCAGAGAAATGAATTGCTATGAGGTTTATTAATCTATCCTAAGTGCTGTCGTAATGTTAACTGAAATGGAATTTATATAAAGCACAACTTTTTTCCTTAAAATTTTTTTTATCCTTGAAGGCTGCATTTATCTGTTTCTTGAAATCTAGACTTGGAATTTTCTGTGACACATTTAAAACTTAATGGGAAATTAGGGACTGTGGCAATGGAGTTCTTAAATTTATAGATAAAGTTCATCTCTATAAGCCAAGTATCTGGTGTCTAAAAATGTGAAAAATTCTATGACAAAATAAATGCACTACCAAGCCACAAAAAGACAGGCAACCTTAATTTCATATTGCTATCATAAAAGATCCCAGTCCTAAAAGATTGTATCATGTGATTCCAAATATACAACATTCTAGAAAATGCGAAAGTATGGAGGCAATTAGGAGCTGGGGATTTAGCTCAGCGGCAAAGTGCCTGCCTGGCAAGCGCAAGGTCATGAGTTCGGTTCCCGGTACCAGAGAAAAACCAAAAAAAAAAAAAAAGAAAGTATGGAGGCAATTAAAAGAAGAGGATTTATTGGGGATTAGGGAGAGTAAGGAAGGGATTGAAGGAATGAACAGGCAAACACAGGGGATTTTTAGGGAAGTGAGACTCTTCTGTGTGACCCAACTGCACAGAGTGTACAACATACCCAGTGACCTCTAATATAACCTACAGAATTTATGTAACAGTATGTCAATATTGGCTCATGAATTATAACAGGTGTACTGCGCTAAGGCAGTATGCTAACAGCACCAGATACAGGATGGGAGGACGTTGACGTGTACAGAGGAACTTCTCTGTACTTTCTATTCATTTTTTGTCAAGCATAAAAATAAAATCTATTAACCTAAACAAATCACATGCCTAAAGTTTATAAATATTTCAAAATAAAATGTGATGAAAACATAAACAATGGTTTCTCTGGTGACTCATTCTCAGAATTATGAGGCTCCTGGATGCCAGGGATTTTTATCACTTCCTGGCTATAACCTAAGGTCTTATAAGAGTAAGTAACATATACTCAGCGCACTCAAGGAAAAGTACATAATATATCAGTTTACATGCTTCTCTCTAAAGATGAAGTATAAAGGATGAAAAACAAAGTTTAAAAATGCCATTCTCTCTGAAAAATATTTCGGATCTATATGGGAAGTGCCTATTTGTAAGATTACATTTCCAATGGAAAAAAAGTTTGCCAATTTCTGTTCTCTCAAATTTTACTTATGTCAAGTCTTAGTTTACCCTTCATTTTTAGAGGACAGTTTTGCTGGATATAGAACTCTTGCTTTTATGGTCTTTTTCTGTTATCATTTTGAATAAATCATTCCACTGCCTCTGATTCCCATTAATTCTAATGAGAAATCAACTGCAGCAGTATTGAGGATTTATTGTACAGGATGGTAAGTTCCCCCTATTTCTCCTGTCAAGATTCTTAGAAAGTGCACAAATTTTGAAAGGTCTTCTATCTAAAACACATAAAGAATTAAAAACAATCAACCATCATTTCTGGAGGAAAGTATTATACTAATACCACAACCAGAGAAAGACCCAACAAAGAAAGAGAACTACAGACCAATCTCCCTAATGAACATAGAAGTAAAGATACCCAATAAAATACTAGCAAATAGAAGGCAGCAAATCATCAAGAAAATCATACACCATGAGCAAGTTGGAATCATTCCAGGAATGCAGGGATGGTTCAATATTCACAGATCAATACATGTTATACACCAAATCAATAGAGCCAAAGACAAAAACTACATGATCATCTCCATAGATGCAGAAAAAGCTTTTCATAAAGTCCAACACGCATTCATGATAAAAACCCTACAGAAAATAGGAATAGATAGTCTTTACCTCAATCTGATCAAAGCCATCTATGACAAACCAATGGCTAATATACTAAGTTATCAAAAATAGAAAGTTTTCCCTTTAAAATCAGGAACAAGACAAGGATGCCCTCTGTCACCACTCCTATTCAACACAGTTCTGGAAGCCTTAGCCAGAGCAATTAGACAAGAGAGAGAAATAAAAGGAATAAGGATAGGAAAGGAAGAACTAAAATTATCATTATATGCAAATGACATGATACTTTACATGGAAGACCCCAAAAACTCCACAAGAAGACTCCTTGAATTAAGCAAAAAATTCAGCAGTGTAGCTGGATACAAAGTCAACACACAAAAATCGATAGCATTCCTATGCACAAAGCAATAAACAGACTGAGAGAGAAATTAAGGAAACAATACCTTTCCCAATAGCATCCAAGAAACTGAAATATTTAGGAATCAATCTAACAAAAGAAGTAAAAGAGCTACTCAATTAAAACTACACAGTACTCTGAAAAAAGAGATCGAAGAGGATTTCAGAAAATGGAAAAATATTCCTTGTTCATGGATAGGAAGAAACAAAATTGTGAAGATGGTCATACTACCAAAACTGCTGTACAGATTCAATGCAATTCCCATTAAGCTACCATTAGCATACCTCACAGATCTAGAGAAAACATGCCTTAAATTCATCTGGAACCAGAACAGACCCAGAATAGCAAAGGCAATCCTGGGCAATAAAGACAGGTCAGGTGGAATCAAAATCCCTGACCTGAAATTTTATTACAAAGCTACTGTAATAAAATCAACATGGTACTGGCCATAAAACAGACCAGAGGATCAACAGAATAGACTGAAAGAAACAGACACAACCAAAAACACACTCAACCACCTAATCTTTGACAGAGGGGCCAAACAAACTCACTGGAAGAAAGATATCCTCTTTAATAAATGGTGCTGGAGAAACTGGCTTGCCACTTGCCAAAGACTGAAAACAGACCTCAGTCTATCACCATGCACCAAATTCAAGTCAAAATGGATCATAGATCTGAATATTAAAACAGAAACACTAAATCTATTGGAAGAGAAAGTAGGTAAAAATCTTGACGACACAGGGGTAGGCAGACCATTCATGAACAAAAACCGAACCGCATGGGAAATACTTCAAAGATTCAACAACTGGGATCTCATCCTACTGAAAAGTTTCTGCACATCTAAAGAAATCACCAGTAGAGTAAACAGAAAACCCACAAATTGGGAAAAAATTTTAGCTGACTGTCCCTCGGACAAAAGTCTTCTATCTAGAACATATTAAGAATTTAAAAACATCAGCCTCCCCCCAAATTCAAAGACCCAATCCAAAATGGGCAATTGAAATGAATACACACTTCTCAAATAAAGAAATATAAACGGCAAATAAATACATGAGAAAACGTTCAATGTCATTAGTCATTCGAGAAATGCAAATTAAAACAACACTGAGATTGCATCTCACCTCAGTCTGAACAGCTATCATTAAGAAATCAACCAATAACAAATGCTGGCGAGGCTGTGGAGAAATAGGAACCCTTCTCCACTGCTGGTGGGAATGCTGACTGGTGCAGTCACTGTAGAAATTAGTTTGGAGATTCCTCAGCAAACTAGGTCCAGAGGTCCCACTCAACCCAACTATTGCCTTCTGGGTATTTTCCCACAAGATCTGAAAATGGACGAAGAGCTCTAAATCAGGTCAAATCAAGATGGTTTTCCTGGTTAGCCTTTCAGGGAACTATCAAATAGGTCAAATCAGAGTTAAACACATCATATTATAGAGTGTTTACAGCATGCAAAATCCGTAACAGTTAAATCCTGGAACCAAACTATATGTCCCATCAACAGATGAATGGTAGAGAAAATGTAATACAATGCCAGTTCTCTGAGATTAAGATCGTGAGGAACCTCCTTCCTTGGTCTGTTCTTTCAGTGGGGCTGATGGTTTTCACTGCAGTGATAAATTTTTGGCTGTTCATGGCTATCTCAGAATTGGAGGGGCAGAAAGGACAGAAAAATTAAAGGTCACAAATATCACTATTCTCTCAAGGCCCAGGCACATTTCCTGAATAAATGTTTTCCTGATGGCTCCCAGATTTTGATTCTTTTTCAAAGTCAAGGAAAAGTTGATTCTGACAATTTCCCCCCAATTTTCTTATGACTTTTGCTGAGAAAATTTTTGAAAGCTCTTACTCCACAATTCTTGTTGATACCGTTCTGAAGATCTACTTTTCACTTAGGATTCTGTTGCTTTTATAATCATAAATAGCGAGACCTAACCTAAATATGTTAAAAGTTTATGCTTATTACAAATGTATACACTTGAACACTCATTTTTCCTATGGAATAGGGAAATTTCTTTCTTGATCTTTTATTTGAATGTCATTTTCCAAAATACAATGCTCAAAATCCATACATTCTCCCCACATTTGGACAAATGGACATTTCCTAAACTCTAGATCAACTTCTGTTTCATCAATATTAACATAATATACAGCTATGTTAAAGGAATCATAGTGCATTAAAATTACAAGTCTTTTAAAAGATACATGTTGATTAAAAACGTGAAGAATGTAGCAGTACGCCAACAACAGTAAGAAAAAAGAATGCAGGGAACTGTTCAAATGTTCTGCAGGATCTAAGATTTTATACATAGGGGGTTTGGTTTTATAATGAATTTATTTTCAAAACTGAGCAAATTCCCCAAAATGTCTACTAGCCAGAACAACTATGATACTTCACACAGACTCTCTTGGGAACAGTCTGTCACAACAATCTTTTGAATTACTTCCTAGCAGAAGCAGGGAAAGCATAAAAGTAAATTCAAAGGGAATATCACACATATTCTCAGAACTCTAGAAAATTAACTTCAATGCCATGTCAGACATCTGCTGAGAAAGTACATTTTAAACTCCTAATTCAGTAAAACAGTTTTGTTTGTAAGAAGTTGAAGAGTGCAAAATTCATACTAGATACTCATAGGTTAGTATTAGCCAGTGATCTATCGCTATATGGGTGATAATAGAGAAAAAAAGATAAAGTATGGGGAGGGAGAAGAAAGGGAAGCCGGAAGATTCTAGAAGTTAAAGAAGACTAGACTAAGAATACACAGCACAAAATTGGGACTGACTAGATGTGGATCATTTATTGTACTCTCTTAAGGTGCTAAGCTCTTAACACTATCCTGATAATAAATTTTATGTTGTAATTCTAAATGCAATCAGCATTTTTCGTGCTCGTAGGGCTGGGATCAAACCTGAGCTAGCACACACTCAGTAAGCACCCCACAACCGAGCTGAGTCACTAGGCCACAACTGCAATTTTAACAATGAGAAGAAACTCCAAAGTAGTGAAACACAGGAAAGCATACAGATTAGGACAGTCACATAAAACTGTACATTAGAAAATTAAAAGTACTTATTTTACTTTCAAAATAATTATCTTAATAAAGGATTGATTAATATACCTGGTTGTTTGTTAATTTGAAAATAAGTAAAACATTTTGGCTAGATATTGTTATAACTGGATTTTTTATAATTTTTCATTACTTAAGCTTAAATTATCTCCCATGGTAAAATATTCCATGGTAAAATACTTTGCCGTGAATTACTGCCCAAATTAACTGCATGTATATGCCAGTATTTAAAATAATTTTAAGTATTCAAGGTATTTTTTAAATGAAGGATCAAAAATATTTCTGACAAAGTGATTCTATGTGAGTGTGAGTATTTTTAGATTAAAAATTAGAAAATAATAAAATAAAATCATGGGTTAATGATCTCTCAAAATAAATTATTTAATATACAATTATAAACCTGATTTACTATTTCTGCGTAATGTGATAGTTTATCATATTTTACTTATCATTTTCTATCTGATAATATGGGTCTGTCCTTATGTGAGCAAAAGTTAATAAAGTACATTTTTGTATAATCTACATAATAAAACTCTTAGTATTATAAATACTTCCAGATATACAGCTGAAAAATGACATCTAACTTTCCCCCCAAAAGATTTTGGTATTAATGTAGACCAATAAAGTAATTTGCTAAATCAATATTAATTATACAACTCTTCCAATATGACGATCTTTGTTGAAAAGTTTTCAGTGAAGAAAAAGTCAAGACTAGGTATGTGGGGATAGGAAGGGATGTGGAGCCATACGTACAGGGGGAAGGAAAGATGGCGGGGTGCTGTGTGAATATGTTCCTGATCCCCAAGAGGACTGCGGTTACAGCACATCTCACACATATGCCAATAAACAAAAAGAAACTTAAAAAAAGAGTTGAAAAACTTCATGTGAATAGTGACTAAATTGGTATTCTGAGAAATGTTCAATCTCAGTGGAATTTAAATGAATTTCTCGTAATACTCTGTACCTTAATTCTGTAATTGAAATGGAAGAATGATTGGTCATAGCTTTGCACCGGCACCATTAGAGACACTAAATTTCATTTCCATACACTTTAAAACTGTTATAAAGGCAAAGCAACAGGAAATCAAAGATCCTCTTGGTGTACATAAACTCAACGTTTGTTGTTTTAATCTGAAAACTTTCTGAATGTTGAAGGAAATATCACATCATTCTGAAGAAAAATACTGACAGAAGGGCATAACATATCTGTTTATCAGTCTTTGACAACCTTTCCTGACTGCCACCTTTTTGAAGAAGAGCTACCATGAGGTCCCTTCGCCTCACCTGACAAATGCACATCTCTTCTTTTAAACATGTCCAGGAAATTTTCAATCCCATGTACTCTTTAGCATAATATCTATGTAAGAAGCTTAAATTTCAGTGAAAATTTCAGAGGAACTTACCCCATTTTTTGGAAAAGCAATCCATCCCAGGTCCCCCATGACAGTGCGTGAATCCAACAAATTCACTGCAAGACAAATAACAAAACCTGAGTGAAATGTATAACAACATACCTCTACTTTGATAGTGTATACTAGTTATACAACTGAAATTGTTCTAAAATTTCTCTATGATGAATGCAAGAGGCAAAATGTGTAGGAAACATTATTAGGACAAAAGAGAGCAAGTGATTTTAAGTAAACAGTTGTAGAAAGAACAACCAAAACACATAGATATCCTAAATTTCTTGACAAATTAGAGGACAGAAAAGGAACCAATAATAAGAATAAGGAAAAATGAAAGAAAGGCTCACAGAAAGAGCCCTACGCAGCTCTTATAAAAGGCATTCAGTTTTAAGATTAAGCTGCAGCCATAAAATTGTAGATAACATTTTATCTTCTCCTAGAAAGCTGTTATGAAGCAATTAACAAATAATTTACATCCAACAGCAATAAACTATTCCCAAACTTGTGACATTTGTTGTGATATTAGCCAAAATCTGTAATCCAAATTGGAAGTTTAATTAAGAAATAAATCTATACATCCTTAACCAAGACAAGAAAACTGTCTCAATTCTTCTGGTTGTTACTACAGCTAACAATCCAATGCATTTCCAAGGAGAGCGTCCATTAGATAGGAGCACAATCGAAAATGTGCTTCACATAAAGCTATTGGATACATTATGTCTGGAAAGTCTAACACATCAGAAATTTCAGGATGGAAATCTGAGTATCATAGTTATAAAGGAAGCCATGGATGAGTAGGTATGCATACATCCACAGACACACACACACACACACACACACACAAACACACACATATCCATGGTAGCCAATGCTCTCCCCAAGAAATTAAAGTGGTTTAAAGGTCTAATCAAATGCTTTAGACCTGGGTCACAGATTATTATCTGTCTTAACTATCACTCCTAATCTGCACGTATCTAACTGACCTGCTGTACAACTGAACCACTCTGAGTGTGGCATACAGATGCAAAAGAGAAACCTGGGTTATTACTAGGAAGAAGTACTGAAGCATTTCATACTACATTCACACGCCCATGTCTTGAAATGCAAAAAATTCTAAAAGGATGATTCTGTCTGGAATTGTTAAGCCTAGAGTACAAAAGAACAGCAATTCACAGGCTAAGAAATACACTATCATACTCTGTGTTATAGCTTGTGTCTAGATGTCCCCCAAAGCCTAGCGCATTCGTGGGGCGGGTTTTTAGAGTTTGCGATTACTTCATGGTCCGTGCTGGGATTACAGGGGTGAGTGCTGCATCCGCCCTGGGGCGGGAGCCTAAATACAATAGAAGGGAGGGAAGCAGCTTGCTGTGTGCTGCTCCCTTTTTGCTCTTGCTGCTTTCTCTTTTCTGCTGCCATGAACTATTGCCCTCTGCCGTGTGCCACCCTGCCTTGGAGCCAGCCAAGTATGGACTGAAACTTCCATGGATTGTGAGCTAAACAGACGTTTTTTCCCTTAATTCTGGGCATAAGGTTTTTGTCTCAGCAATGAGAGAAAAGTAACCAAGATACTTTATAGTAGAACATATGATGTAAAAGAGCCATGACTGAGAAAATCAGGACCACAGTTTAAATTAAAACTTTGTACATTATAAAAACTGTGTGCATTTAACCTCCATTATTCATTATTTTACTTCACAGTAGCACAAACTACTAAGACAGAAGTACATACAGTACATATCTGACAAACTCAGTCTGTAATATTGTAAGCAAAATAAATCAACAATGTAAAATTATAGAAAACACAGAAATATGCTAATTCTCACTTACATGTCATTATTGTAAAACATACTTGATTTTTCTCACTAACTTCTATGCCCCTTAACTATAAAAAACCACCCCGTATAATATTTGTATCATCTTTAGCCTACTTTCATCTTATGGATTCATGAAATAATACATCTGCATAACTGCTATTTGTAACAGAATGAGGCATTAAGAGAAAAATGACTGCTTAAAACAACGAAAACAAACCCAAACTGCTTTGTTACCAACTGATCCTGAGAGACCAGCTACTACCTCTAATTTTTCAGTTGTAACTACCCTCTTTTCTGTGCAATCTCCAGATTTCCCAGGGAATAAGGCTACATTAAACACCAATGTCCTTGTCCTCATTTTAGTTTTTCTAGGACACTAGGGTTATGTCTAGACATGACTAAATACCAAGGGAGGGCAGAACCCAAATCGTGATGTTTATTCAATTTAATGATTCATTGGGCTCACCGTTGATACTGCGTAACGGTGTATCTGTGCAGAGCACATAAAGTAGAGCAAATTGGCAAACCGAGGCTGTTACTGCCACAGCCAATAGAACTTTATTCTGTAGTGGCAAATGATGTGCATAGGAATTCCAGGAATTCATAACCAGCCTGCCTGGAGAAACAGCATTCCTTGTGGATTTGAAGGATTCATTTCACCAACAGAATCTCAAGTGTTTCAAAATCTAGTTGCTCTCACTTAGATTAGCTTTAATATACATTATTACTTTTCTTCTTTTTTTGGTTGAAAACATGTAGAAGTAAATGAAAGACCTCAAAATGCTGCGCTGACTGCTAACAGGATTTATTGGAAGTTTTTAATATTGTAATATACTGAAAATCCATGAAAATAAGTACAATCAGTATCTATATAATATTACTTGTGATTTTTTTCAAAATGATTTCTTCAGATAAATAGAGGAGGAGGTTTATAGGAAATACGTGCATATCATTTTCATACACTACTGTATAATCTGGCTTTCCTCCTGGAAAGAAATGATTTCATAAAATTCATAGTGCGAAGAAGATATTCACATATGTCATTATTGAATTCCAAAGTGAGAAAAGAGAGCAAAATTAGGTGTTTTAGGCAATTACTTGATTTGCTCATGCAATACAGAAGAGATGCTTTAGAAGTTCCTCAAATGTCCCAGAGAAAATAGCTGAAGTTTATTCTATATTTTTCAATAAAAATTTATTATAGTAAAGACACATGGTGGTCAATCCCCCTCAAAATATTCTAAATACTCCAAACACTCCCCATTTTCAAACAAACCCATTCCATCCTTCTTAGCAACATATCTAGGTTTTATTTATTTGTTTGTTTTTCAAGAAACCATGGTCAATCCTCCTTTTCTTAAATCTGAGTTAGGTGTTTTCATTGAATGTTCTATTAATACCCAATTTGTAGAAAACTGAAGTGTGTCATTTCCTTAAAAGAATATCATATTAGACTCACGCACCTCGCCTGACCTCAAACAGCTGAAGAGCTAACTAACAGTCCAATAAATGAAGCATCTGGCGAGTGGCCAAATCCAAGGGTGCCAGTGAATCAATATGCACCAGTGCTTCTCATCATGGGTATCTGATGAGGTCTGGAGACATTTTTGACTAAGAGAACTTTGGGGGAGCAGGTAGGAAAGTATTTCCTACTGGCAATGGTGGGAAAAAGTCAGGTATGAGGCTAAACATTCCACAACGCATGACGAAGGGCCCCAGGAGCCCATTTCCAAGTCCCCAGGAGCTCAATCCGAGCCAGTTCTAACAGTGCCAAAGTCAAGGAGCATTGTTCCACACCCACTGATGCACTAAAATATCTCTGCCTTCACATTTCTCTGTAGAGCGCACTGTTAGCATGATCCTCATTAATAGAAGTCCACATATTCCGGAGGCATTCTTTATGAACCAAAACAGTACTCTTATGGAAATAAAATAATCTTGCTCTTATGTGGAAAATGAAAATAATGTATTTTAATGACACAATTCCCCTCAATTATTTTTCACAGAATGCCTGTAATTATTACAGGTATGTATATTTATGCTTTAATAATTTCTCAACATTCGTGATGGTATATGTGAAAAATACTGTCACTGATGTCATGAATACCTCTCTTTTTCCTACTAGTTATATGAAAAATAAAAACGTTAAAGGATAAAAAAATAGGTAAAACACAGCAGTATAGACAGGGTATATATAAATGTGAATTGTTAGAAGCTTATTTCCCAGTTGTACTGCTGAAATTATTAAAAGGGGGGCATGGCAGTAATACAGTACAATCACTAAGTGTCTTCTGTGCTATGATTACAATAATTAAATTGTTCTGAGCAGTATATATGCTTGTTGTAAATTGCAATGAATACACAATGACTATTGATCTTCATTGTACAACTTAATTAAAACTTGTCCGGGAGAAGCCACTAATGAATGTAATTAGAGGAAATGTTTGATACCACAGTTACTCTGGAAGACATTAATTAGATATCAGAAATTTTACTGAAAATGTTTTTATTCTATTATTTATACTTTAAAATGTAGAAACACAATTAAACTAAGAGACAGCCTTCAAAGTCACCGTCCCTCGGCTATCAACCACATAATTATGACCTTCATATAACCAATATGAAGATGGTTATACTGACTGACTGGTATTGTAATCTGCAATTAATAAGGTGGATTCTCCAGGAGAAATAACTCTAAAACAGGTCCCGAGTATATACTCAAAGGTAAATACCTAAGGTTAACATAAGTGGGAAAAATTTATTAAGATAAAAACTTTAGTAAGTAAATTCCATTTACCTGTTTGCCCAAACAGATAACAGACTCTCACAGAGACTAATTCTAAATAACGGTAAATATGCTATAATTTTATCATTACACATTATTCGTTTCAATGCTTTCTTGAACCAAAAAAAATGCTTTTAAAGAATTTACTTTTACAAAGGGCAAAGGTTTGTTAGAGCATTTTTGATGGGATTCAAGGGGGAAAAAGAATGGACAAACGGGTAAAATGGAGTAGGAACAGGAAGGCTAAATCCTCAACTGCATACACTCTAACATGGATTAATTACAGTTAACGACACAAATATGATCTTCATAACTGTAACTCAAACATTCATAACTTGCTCTATGTCACTTTGTCTATTGCCTTTTTGCTAACATCTTGCTAAAATTAGAAGCTAAGAGCTGGAAATCTTATTGAGCTCCCCAGAAAAGAGACATTTTATCTGATTTCTGATGAGTGGGAAGACAGACCAGGGCTACCTGACAGCGTCTGAGTGGGCCAGGCCTGGAGAGATTGTGTGACCCTTAGGATATGGAAGCAGAAAAGTGCCAGAAGGCATCATCTTTCATACTGTTAATGTTCTTCCAGGGTCTTCACATTAACAAGCATAGTTAAGATGGCAATTAGAGCTCTACTACCATATAAGGAGAGAATAATTTACATTAATAACAGGACGACACTCATTTTTTCTAAAGACATGGCATCAAAACTCCATTGTACTGAATAAACTTTCGAGGGAAGCTTGTTTAAGTTTCTTCTTAGCAGTGTCAGAAAAGCTACTGAATGCAATTACAACCCACATTTAACCAATCTGTGAGGAAAACTCCCAGATACACAGCTATCCTTATTCTCGATCCACAGCCCCATTCAGCACAGGGTAAACGTTATAACTTGACAATTGCTTCAGAGATCAAAGAACAGTTGACAAAATGAGTGCAGAGAAAGAAGACAGGCCATTTGTTTCTTACTGGAAAACTAAATTTGTAAATTTGGTACAAATTATTAGGTTAGGTGTGTGACAGATTTCTGACATCCTCTTGATGAGGCAGAAATTCATAACCTGCTGTATTTCTAAAGATAGTGAATGGGAGAGGAACCATCTTTTACAATGCAACCCATATACACAGTCTTTTTTAGAAAAAATGAGAAAAACTGTGGGGAAAGAACTTCCTGAGAGCTCATGTGTCAGACACTCTACTAGGCAATGTATATACGTTCTTTCATCTAACTGCAACAACAAAACTACAGTACGCACAACAAAAATACAGACAGACTTCAGTCCTGTTCAGAGGCCAGTACAAAAGTCAAAGAGGAAAACATGTGAAGAACTACTTGAAATCTTAGCACCAGAACCTAATGGATGCTTATTATTTCTTGCAGCTACATTTTCCACCTAGGACCTAGATATGAATCAATTTATAACCACCACCCCTCTCCCTGGACATCAGAAGGCCATGAACTAAACCCTCACCATGAAAGACTTTGCTTTCTTTGTATAATGACTATGGCTGCGAAACACTGCCTAAGCAAAAGCAGACACCCACAGGGACCCCTTCCATCCTAAATCAACACCGGCCTTGAACAGGCCAGGAAACATTACCTGACAGAACTATCTATGGAAAATTTGTTCTCTTATATAGTAACACAAAGCATTTCATAAATTTGTTCATTAAATATTTTAAAATTAAGTCTCATATTCCCTGCCTGTGAATGCTGTCTGTTCTTTGAGCTCAAATTCCTGAATGGGATGGCAATACTGCATCTACCCCCTCACCTCCTCCTCATTCCCTACCTACCCCATTATGGTCTGCACAACCCCACTATTCTATTACAACTTGTTACCAACATGACTACTGATAATTATACAACTCAGAGCTCCTACTTTGCCTTACAGTTTGGCAGCATCTGATCCTAACTCCCATGGAAAAATGTGCTCACTTTTACACTTTTATGATAATATATTTCTGTAAGTTTCTGTACTTCTCTGGTGCCTTCTCATTCCAGTCATAAACTGCTCTGCCTCTGCCAAGATTTTAATACTTGATATTGATGAGTGCTTTATTTTTGTTGACTATGTCCACTTCTTACACTACAATAGTGACGATGTGCTAGGAAATGATGACAATAAGAAAGCAGCTCCCTGAAGGAACACACACCTTGGTCCCAAGTCCATACACAGTGAAGAAAGATGGACATATATATTTTTCCCTTCTTTCTTTTTTTTTCTCCTTTCCCTCATCCGAGGTGTTCCCTTCTGTTGAATAATTTCTTTCCCTTTTACAGTATCTATTGTACCTTTGGGGTTTTATTTACTTTTGGTTTCTTACACTAGGAAGACAATATGATGTTTACACACGCAGGTCTGATTTATTTCACTGATGAGTACGGTCTCTAGTTGCATCCATTTACCTACAAAAATCTCAAGTTTGTATTATTTTTTATTCTCTCTAGTGGTTTGATCAATCTTGCATTCTTACACCTGGTAATCTGAGCAACTTCGTTAAAGAGGAGCATATGTAATACAACAACCATTGTTAATTCCTATCATCTTGTTTTGAAATTCTGTATCATTTTTTATTTTTGTATTGTTTTGTTTTTGTCTTTGTTGTTATTTTGTTATTTTTTTCCCCCTCTTTAAAATAAAAAACTAAAGGACAATGGTGAATTTCTGTACTTCTGCTTGGTTGGTTTACAAAGATGATATGACATACAGGGAAGGACCCTTGTAAGCGAGTCTATCAACTTTCAAGTCTGCAGTTATAACCTGAACATTAATGATCCCTTATATTCATAGTCCATTTGTCTCTCCTGAAATACCTATCAAATTACAGAACTGCTTCCTGGTTATTAACAAATTCATGATATGCCGTCATCCCAAATTCAGTATATCCCAACATGAACAAAGTTATCTTCCCAGTATAAGGTAAAGTCCTCTTTTCTTCTTCCTTATTTCAGGGGGAGCAATGCTGTTCAATCCAGAAATCAGCCTCACTCTGCTCTTCCTTCACCTTTGCTCCCATGTTTAATCACTGACCAAGTCCCATTCATGCTAACTGTGCCGGATTGATGCCTCTCGGAAGGGCTTGCTATGTTTCATCTTGCAGTATAACTCATCCAGCCAAGTTTAGCTGGAAAGTTGTTTGGAAAGATCTCCTAACTGGTTTCTCACTAGAGAAGCAGGATTCCTAACAAATTCTTCAAAACATTTCATCCAGAAAGATCTTCCTAAACCGCCAATGTGAACGTTCCTCTACCTCCAGCTTTATAACTGTGTCTGTCTAAATGCAACTCCTTCCAAGGTTGGCCTCAACTTTTCTTCTCTAGTTTCACTGAAGTTTCCCCCATGCCTCTATTTCCAGATTTTAGCAACAATGAATTTTGTTCAGTTCCAGTTAAGTGGTCCCACTATTAATTCAGTTCTGTCCAATCAACTGTGACGGGGTTCTGCAAGGGAAGGGAGTTTTTGGCAGAAAACATTGTTTAAAAAAAAAAATCCTGGCTACCTAGGAAGTTACTGGATGTGGATGTATTTCCTGGAACTGATAAGCCATCTAGAGAAAATATGGAGAATCAGCAGGAGAGCAAAGCCTACAGATTAAGCTTGGCAGAGGGAAGAAAGTATCTGGTTCCAAATTAGATCGCAGAGTTACTAATCCATCTAAACTTGAAACCTGCCTCTCTTAGGACTCGCTTTCATGTGGGAAAAAAATCAATTTTATTACTTAATCCGGTGGAGAACAGACGTGCTATTATTTTCAGAGGAATACACCCTAACCTATGCAACTTCTTCATTGTCAGTGAGAAGGCAGACTCGCCCTTCTCATTCCAAAGTCTGTTTTGCTTCCATTGTTTTTTGATACCTACAAAATTCTATTCACAGATCCCCAAGTGTATGCCCAGCTGTGTCCCGTGAACACGTGTATCACCTCTGAAGTGATTTCTAAAGATGATTCCGTCTCTTTCAGCTTAATATTTCACACTTAATTGTTGCTGCCAAGAACCAACATCTTTATTTCAAAATAGCTTACTTCATTTTCATTTTGATCTTTCTGGTTCTTTTGGATCATTCTGTGGCAAAATATTATTCATCATCATAAAGAAGCTTTAGTAACTGCTGTTCAAAATGAAACAGAAGGGGCTGGGGATTTAGCTCAGCGGCAAAAGCGTCTGCCTGGCAAGCGCAAGGTCATGAGTTCAGTTCCTGGTACCAGAGAAAAACCAAAAAAAAAGCTCAAAATGAAACAGAAGTCATTCACACTACAACGTGTATATCTACAATGGAGCAAAAATTATTCGTAAGTACACATTAAAGGTTTTAAATTGTTAGCACAATTTAAAGATATATACCAAACATAGGGAGAAAATGAATTTAGAATCTGTACCCACTAGTAAGTCCATACAAAGTGTTTAGTCAAACCTAACTCAGAAATCCAGCGACAGTTAAATTATGACTAATGAACAATCCACTACATTCACAGGACACACTGCATGAATAGAAAAATACCATGTGGCTTTCAGAAGCTATCTTGTCAGGTGTGCTAACCAAACTTTTCAGACCTTACATACTGTTTTTATACTGAAGAGAAGAGTCAACATTTGATGACATGAGAGGTATAGAGATCTTCACATCACAGAACAGTCTCGCTCAATGCTTAGAACCACACTACCTCATACACAGCTGTTATACGAAGTTATTCCTTCCAAAACCAAAATTCAACCCTTGAGTAAATGTGCTGATTTACAATTAACTTTGAATGGTTCATTACACAGATAATACTCATTAGTTCTGTGGCACTGGTTTTGTTACCAGTGCCCTTGAGGAAATGATTTTACTCTAAAGGCCTCGATTCTATCTGTAGTATCAGTGATTGAGACTAATAAAATTATATGTTTCTGTACTTATATCACTTAATCCTGACAATGATCCTTTAGTATGCGAGATTCCTCTTTTTACAGATAAGGAAATTGAAGGTGAGAAAGCTTAAATAAGCCAGTGGCCCAAGGTCCCAGAACTAATAAGCACACAGCTAGAATCTAAATCCAAGTCTATCTGACTGCGAACTCTTTTTGTGCTTCTGTATCACACATTTCTAATGTCTGTGTTGCTGAATACAAAGGTTCACTGCTTTGAAACTCTTAACTCCGGTTTCAACCAGTTTTATGAAATTGGTGAATTGTGTATCACATGGCATAGTAGCCAGCATCTACCATAAATCTAATTGTATTACATGTAAGATGAAAATCCTCCGACATATAAATCTGAACAGAATAGTTACTTTTTCAAGGGCAACTCACAGTTTAGTGTCAATTTTCAATAGCAAGTTATAAGTACCAGATAGCAAATTTTCTGCAACTTTTGTGGATATGCAGCCAGGTAATGATCAAACATCTTTGTTTTTTTTTTTTAATTTTTTATTCATTACTCTTCAAATGTGTGAAATGTGGTAAAATAGGGCATGTATTTGTCCAAATTTACTTTGTCCTTAAACGTTAAAAAAAAAAAAAAACCTGTTAGAATAAAACAGCAAATGTATGCAAAAGGGATTCTTTGTTTTGAATGAATCTTTATTCAAATCCCTAATTACCCCTACTGCCTGATTGAAACATATCAAACTTCAAAACAATCTATATACTCATTTGCTTTCCAGCCTTGAGGGTAGGCTAAATGATAATTAGATCTGAATGTGCACTAACACACAGAAACTTCCCCAAATTCATAATCTCTTTTATTGAGGTAATGATATTTACCAAAAATGAACTGGGTGATCCAATATCCCTTTTAATAAAATGAGCAGTGACCCAGATTTTTGCTGACAATTTAAGTCATTATTTTCATGTCAGTCGTGCATCTTAGCTAAAATGTAATTCTGATGTAATCTCTACAAATAATTTTTGTCATTAAAAGTAGAAAAAATATTACAAGAGCTGTTTGTATAGTATTCTGTCATTAAAAACTGGTCAAAACATAAAGCAATATCAAGAGAGGTAGAAGCAAAGTAAAATAAATATTGTGACAAATAACTCTGTTGGCTGACATGAGCATGTCAGTACCCGGATTTAAGTGTCCATCTCAAAAAAGCAGCCAGCATTCATTCTAACTGGATAATGTTTCTTAAATCAATCTATTAAAATACAATGACTTACATGTTTTTAATAGGCTATAAGATCAACTTTTGCCTGGTGCCTACACTCTATTACGGGTGAAAATACAACTGCACTAGCTGACTATCTGTCCCCAGATAATAGAAAAATGAAAACAAAGTAAAATAAAGTTTTAATGTCCTCATTTTTCTAATATTGTGGCAGACATTGTTTTCTGTGGATTAATTATTTACGTACATTCTACTTCTTCAGAATCTCCCTTGTGTCTGGAGTGGCAATGTGTCTTGTCCCTGACACTAGATCAAGACTGGTCTTCGCAGATAGTGATAACCAGGTTTCTTTATCTCAGCCTCCTCTGAATTAGATGACCTTATTACAGAGGTCTGTCCTATGAGACAGAAACAGAAATCTGTTCACCAGTTTCTGGGAAAGTATTGTCTTAAGGAAAGAAACCATGTAGGTGACACTGTTCTTGCTCTTGCTGTCCTGCACTGAATGTGATACAGATTTTTGCAACCTTCTTGCAACCATGAGGCAAAAGCATGAAAGTGTGACCACAAAAATCAGATTCCTATCCTGATGCCATTAAGTTGGTCAGCACAAGAAAACCAGACATCTACCCTTATAAACCTTTCTCGAACATGTAAAAAACTGTTCTATTTTCCAGTCACTTTCAGAATTTGTTCTATTACTTGTAACATCATATAATACTATGTAACACAGGTAACATATAAACAGCAGCAGGACTTTGGTGCAAGTAATATGGAATAAAACACCTAGAACGAAAGTTTGTTCAGTGAATAGAGTTTATCAAGTATCCACCGAAGTACTAAGAATTGTCCTAAGGTCTGGGGACACGTGGATGAAAAAAGCAGAATCCAACTACTTGGCTCTGGAAGTAACAGTTTGAATATTATTAATTGTGAAATAACCCAGTCATATCCCTGGATTCAGAGGTATTTAGGGTATAAGTATCAAAGTTAATGGGTTTCAGCTTAAAATCTTAGATGGTAAAGGATAAATATTAATTATAGTACGTATTTTAGGAATCAGTTCTGAAAATATATCTCAAACTACACCTAGGGTATTGTTTTTCTTTTGCACCTTACTACTCTTTAACATTTTGTATTTCACTACTGTACATAGTGTTATCTATAAAGTCTACATCAATATTAGCATTAGAACATTAGTATTACCCTTTTTGGAGACTGACAGTATATCTGTAGCATTTTCTGAATGCTACTGGTATATAAATTTTATGCACACACATTCACACATACACACATACACACTGTCTTGGTTACTTTTCTCTCGGTGAGACAAAACATCTGACTCCCAAAATTAAGGGAGGACAGGTTTATTTAACTCACAGTTTGTGGAGGTTTCAGTCCCTATTCAGCTGGCTCCAAGGCAGAGTGGCACATGGCACAGGGCAACTGTTCATGGTGGCAGAACAGTAAAGCAACAAGAAGACAAGGGGAGGAGCTGCAGCAAGCCTTTCACAAGGGAGGAGAGGTGGGGGACAGCCAGCCTCTTTTGCTCCCTTACATTGTATGCAAACTACCTGCCCCAGGGCGGGTGTAGCACTCACACCTATAATCCCAGCACCAGACCATGGATCAATCAAAAATCTGGAAGCCCGCCCCATGACTGCATGAGGATTTGGGGGGACATGCAGACACAAACCATAACACACACACATTTCTAATCTTTGGATGATAAACGTCTCCCAAAGACCCATGTGTGAAAGGCTTAGAACCCAGCTAAGCCCTGTTGAGTGTGGAGGAAACTTTAAGAAGTGTGGCCTACTAGGAGGTCCCCCAAGCACTGGGAGCATGACCTTAAAGGGAACAGCAGGACTGCAGCCCCTTCCACCTTCTTCCTCCTGTTCCCCTGCTGAGAGTGGGAATGGCTGGCTTGGCCAGGCTGACTCTGCCTTGCTAGGGACCCCAGCACAGACTCTAAGCCACAAGCCAATCGCTCAACCACGGAAGCCTTCAACTCTCTAAGCCAAAGTAAAGTAACCCTCATCTCTCTATAAACTGTTTCCAAGAAATTCTATAGTAACACAAAGAAGAAGAAAGCATATTGTCAGTGTTTTTTTTTTAGCTTTGAAGTGTGGTGTTTCTATCACTCACATCAGAATCACCTGCAATTCTTTTCTGAAAATATAAATCCACCATCTTCTTCTAAAACCTCCAACATCAGCATACCAGATGGACCATATGGGTCTGCATTTTCAAACGTTCTCCTCTACTGGACAACCCACATGATTTGTGTACTCATTTAAAGAGCATTAGGTAAAACTAGACCTCGAATGTGGCCTGGTGCAACAGGTGAATCTACCGTCATACTGCTGGATTGTGGGAAATATCAAATTGCAGTAAGTCTTTAAACTCTAACTTTCGGTCTTCACGTTGACACCACTGCAGAATGGCACCAGCCCCAATCCACGCATTCCATTTTGAGTACCTCTATTTTATATGAGGGTTCCTTAACAGGGACAAAAATCAGTATTATCCGTGGACCATTTCAAATTACAGCTTCTCGGATGTAAAAGTACAGATCTCCATAGAAATTCCTGTAATAAACTGTGAGGAATGAACTTAGGTGATCCAGCTATGGCATTCTTAACAGTGTTTTTAGTTTGGCTCTGAAGAACATCTCTAGATTAGGAAACAATGGTTCCAAGTACTCCATACAAGTACCATAATTTTGGTTTTTGCTAGATGTATAGAAAGCTCCACATCAGCAGGACGTCACCGAGGTGTTTTACACCGTATTCCCGTTATGGAGTTACAAACGGAGCTCAGAATGGAACTGAGGTTCTGAAGACAGTGCAGAACCACAGGGGAAGAGGAGGCAAAGACAGTCAGGGAACCCAAGAATGCCACTGTGAGCTGCTCCAGTACTGACCTCCATAGTGGCTTCTTCTTAATGAAAATTTCTGCTACTTATAAACGGAGGAAAAAGAGGAGGGCAAAAGGAAAAGGAAGAAAGAGGAAGGGAAAGGGAAAGAGGGAAGAGAAAGAAAAAAGAAGAGGCAACAGGAAAAAAAGCACTGCTAATGTTACATCCTTGGGTTTCCATAATATATAAGAACCTATCATCAGGTGAAAATCAGTCCAGCATATTTTGAAAACTAACAACACTGTTCACTGCTTTATGCAATGTCCTGAACAAAAACGCCACTGTGACCGGTTTCTCTCCAACCCAAGAGTTAGGACAGAAACTGTCGGTCTCCTGGTAAGCTGACAGATTTCCCACCAAGAAGCGAGAGCTATGCAACTTGACACATTTAAGTTTTAAATTCAATTACTTTAGCACTGATGAACCTAGATTTTCTTAATGCAGGTTTATAATGTTTCCTCACACATATACTTATTCTTACGTTAATTAATTTTAAGGATGTATACAATTTTTACAAAATGGGATTCTTCCTTGGAAGATGATATACACATAAATTACAAATCATAGTACTAAAAACACCTGGATAAATGCAATCTTCAGCAGATTCAGCGGGGCCAAGAGTTCAGCATGATACACCCTTGACTCCTGTCCTGCCCAGTTACAGGCCTTGTGACCTAGCACATATTACTAAACTTTCCCAAGGTTAATCTTCTCCCATAATCTGGATTAATAATATCAATCTCAAAGAGCTGCTGTGAGAATTAAAAAAGATTATACAGTAAGTCTGCAAAGACTTACCAATTTCATCCTTCCTATCTAGGGAAAGCTTCTTTTAAAAGAATTTTTATAACTTAGTAGAATTTAATATTCATCCAATGATTTTTTTATATATTTGTTACTATGCTATAGGAAATGGAAATGTTATTTTTTCTGCAGGGATAGTTAATTAAACACACTAACCAGAAAGCAACAAAACTGTACATAAAAAGTGAACTTTCTCCCATATAAATGTATGTTTTACTGTTGTTATATTCACATAGGAGATGGCACTCATTTTCTTGCTATTTCACCTGCAATATTAACAATTGTTTTCACATTGTCAGTCTGAAGTACTTCATGAAGAATGCAACAGGGAAACTAGTCTAGGAAATCTAGAATAAATGCAAGAGTAAATCCATCCACTTCCAAGAAATTTGAAATAAGGAACAGATGGTTTACAGTAATTGTTTCTGCATAGGTAAAATTAAGTCATGCTTAAATAGAAAAATGTATCTTATGTTCGGGATGTGGCTCAAGTTATATGAATTCTGAGAATTTACATTAAGAAACTGCAGGGGGTGGAGAGCAGTAGTTGATTAAATTACAAAGAGATAATGACCACAAAATATCTACTATTGATTTTCTAGAGCTTTCTAATCCTACTAGATCTTTCTTTTCATTGATACTTCTGTAACTTGAGGTAAGGTTTACTGGCAAATTTCTTAGTGATAACTTATTTTATTTAGTACATCATACAAATTTCAGGTGGCAACTTCACAATTTAGAAGAGACTTTATGAAGTCCAAGATTTTAAACTGTATTAATCATGGATGTAGGAAAAGAGCTACAGTAGCTCTGTGATATAGTAATAATGTGGGACAGTTGTGGCTAAAAGCTGTGACTTTAAAATCATTTGAAGGGCCCAGGGTATAGCTCAGTGGCACAAGCAACTGCCTGGCAAGCACGAGGTCTCGAGTTTGATTCCCCAGTACCTCCCCCCGAAAAAGGAAAAAAAATCATTTGAAGTTACTTAGTAACAAATTTACAGACTATAAGATAATCATGGAGAACTAGTATTGGAGCTGGTTCTCAGTGCGTCTACAGCCAGCCAAGTGTCTCTATCGTGATGCAGAATTGATACATGAATGCCACTTTCACTAGAATTACCTTGCACATTATACCATCTCCATTGGTAATAAATTCTCAGTTCAGAAGAAAACTGCTTGTTATGGGTTGTGTCTAGATGTACCCCCCAAGGCTCATGCAGTCATGTGGGTGGGCTTCTAGAGTTTGTGACTGACTCATGATCCAATGCTGGGATTATGGATGTGAGTGCTACACCCGCCCTGGGGAGGTACCCTGCACACAATATAAGGGAGGGAAAGAGGCTTGCTCTTTCTGCTCCTCCCCTTTTACTCTTGCTGCTTTTGCTGTTTTCTGCCACCATGAACTGTTGCCCTCTGCCACACCACCCTGCCTTGGAGCCAGCTGAGGATAGACTAAAATCTTCAGACACTGTGAGCTAAATAAACCGTTCCTTCCTTAATTTTGGGTGTCAGGTATTTTGTCTCAGCCTTGACAGAAAAGTAACCCAGACACTTTCTATGGTTAAACTACTTTTTAGAGAGGTTTCTGATGTGATCAAAGAGCAGATATACAAACAAGTAAAAATACAAATTCTTCTCTGACAGGCTTCATCTGGAATGAAATTGGGCACACAAACGTGGAAATCAGCCTGGATGTAGCTTAAGAATCAAGTCATCCGGGTAAAGGAAGAAGCTGGAGGTTTCCTATACTGTGCTCTCAGGAGCAACTGCACAGAGAGAGGGGCTCACCACAGGAGACTTCAAGCAGGGACTAGAAAGCAGGAGAGGGAAGCCAGAGGGAAATCACTGCAAGCATTGTTCTCAGGTTCAAGGAGTTCGGATTTTTATCCTAAGGACACTGGAGAGCCTTTAAAGGGCTCTGCCCAGGAGTAAATAAGGGCTGCCTGAGCTATTTTGAAGTCAAGTGCTGTTCTTCTGGCACTTGCATTTACAATAAATATTAGACAGTACTCACGGACTAGTGCAGAAAATTAGACCTTTCTAAATTTCAGGGTGCCAACCCATGCTCATATTTTTTAGCTCCTGCAATATTTAACATTTAAAGCTTGCTAGCTATATACCATAACTTTTACAAAGCACTTTAACAATGTGAATGCACTTAATCTTTACAATCATAAGCCATATTATGGCAATATTCCCATTTTACAGGCAGGAAGACACAGGCGTAGAGAGCTTTTCTAGCTTGCCCAGGACCCAGGTGCTCCAAGTGCTTGAATCAGCCTGACAGCCAGGCCCTGGGCTCCTTCCCGTCATTGTCACAGCGCTCTACAGCCCTGGGTCTGCAGCTGTAAGACTTAGCTTCATACTCAAGTTCTGATTTTTTAACAGATCAAACTTTGTTGATTCAGGCTCTTAACTCATCATAATAAATTTCTCTTTCCTACAGGCTCTTCTATGAGAATCACATGGGATAGTGTAGTTTTCTTATACGTACCAGTGAGTCTAAAATATTTAATACAATCCTATATCTATAAAGCAGGAGAACACTCTAGGGTTGGCTAGGAGTAGACAGAAAAGTTGAATACATTTCACACAGAACCTGTCTGTGTCCTGTCTTCTTATGAGAAATAACGCTGCCTAACAATATGATTTGTCACAAGTTAGAGGAAAATGATATCTTCTTCTGTAATTACGAAAGCAAGGAAGGATGAGCAATATTATTACAGTGTTTAGAGGAGAGATTTTTTTAATGAGATTTGGGACACTAGAAGCCAGATCTGGAATCTAGAGTAGGGCGGGGACAGCCGAATCAATTGTTCATATACTGAAGGAACAGAAAAAGTAAAATGGCAAAGAATACATGACTTAAAACAAAGGAGATGTGTGTGAAGAGATCTTATGCTAGCGGGGCTCCGCACAATGACAGGGGGCACTGTCAACATGGTGTAAATCTGGCCAAATGACCAGCAGCTGGTCCAGGGTCAAATGAGAGGAATGAAACGGGGACTACGACAAGCAGGAGGGGAGATGCCTCCCCTTCACCCCTCAGTGCGCTCGCCGCTGTCTGTGGAAGAAAACACGGTTTGGATGGAAAAGGTGACACTGACTATGAGGTCCTGAGGACAGTTCCCCTTGTGTGAAAGACCAGCGCTGCAGTCAGAGTGCCTGAGCCTCAGACTTCAAGGCTACTTAACTAGTTCACGCTCACTTCCCCACGCGTCAAGCAGACTGAGGATAACAATGACAACAGTCATAAGGCTGACATTTTAGGCTGATTTAGAGAAAATAAATTAATGAATCTAGAACAATGGCTGGTATGCAATAAATGAATAATGAATAGGAATTATGACTACTGATTACCATGCATGCAACCATGAGTACCCCATTTTGTGAGTAATAAAAAGCTCCTGCCCATCTTCCTGGGGGAAAAAATTGCAACATGTATAACTCATGATCCTTGTGCTGATGGTTTTCCCTTTATTTCATAATCAAATCACAATATTAAACATTAAATAATGAGGGAAAACAGCAAAAAATTAGGACCATGTCATGCAGTTCATTTTTGCCTTGGGTGGCTCTCTGGAAAACCTGCATATGCAATTGGTTTTCTTGCCCTGTTTTGTAGCAGAGATTCCCTCTCATCATTCAAGTCTGAGAAGGTGAAGAAGATCTGGCATGTAAACTCATGCTCAAACGTTTCCTGAGGGAAGGCAGGGACTAATATCCATTGTGTACCTGTTATGGTTTGTGACCGGATGTCCCCTCAAAGCCTCATGCATCCATGGGGCGGGATTTTAAGAGTTTATGATCGATGCATTGTTCAATGCTGGAATTAAGGGTGTGAGTGTCACACCCGCCCTGGGGCAGGTAGTTTGCATACAATGTAAAGGAGGGAAGGAGGCTTGCTCTCCCACCTGCTTCTCCCTTTTTGCTCTTGCTGCTTTTGCTGCTGCCACCATGAACTGTTGCCCTCTGCCATCTGCCACTCTGCCTTGGAGCCAGCCAAGTATGGACTGAAACCTTCTCAAACTGTGAGTTAAATAAACCTTTCCTTCCTTAATTCTGGGCACTGGGTATTTTGTCTCAGCAATGACAGAAAAGTAACCAAGACAGTACCTATGTGGCTCTATTTATTTTACTAAACAAGACACATACATTATGGGTTTTTTTTCATAGTAGCTCTATAACTGTGCCTTCATATCTCCATTTAAACCAGGTGAAACCTGAGGTGGACGGCTCAAGACCATACACTGAGCCATGGCACAGCTCAGCTCATTGTTTTTCACCTACTCATTCTCAACTATCTCACCAGAGGCACCAGTAATGTGAAACTCATTAAGATTAAGCTACAGGACCCTCACTGTCATGGGCCCCTCCCATTAGTAAAGTGTTCACAAGATCTGCATTTTCCTAAAATTGGCAAAAGGAAGATATTTTTGTATTTCTTTTCTTAAAGAACTTCCTTTAGAGTATTGGTGTATATACTGATGCTTACACAGCCAAGACTCATGCAGAAGCACTAGATCTGTTAGTCAGGCTTGCACTGTCCCTGGACTTCCATGTCGCCAGAGCTCTACTAGGGACAAAACTGTTTCATTCCATTCGACCTCCACACTCGTTAAGGGAAATGTGTTAGTATTATATTCCTAATCAGTTACTGGAGGTATAAAAAATTCAATGAGTAGCCGCAAAATTCAGAATTAGTAAATGATGTAAACAAGAAAAACAACAATGTACTTGCTTTTCAAAATCCAAAATCAGATTTTTTTTTTTTTTTTTTTTTTTTTTTTGCTGTCTTTTGACTTTGCTGTGATTTCACGGCACCTACTTCTTTCCCTAGTTTGTTTTCCAGGTTTCTTTCCAAAGCAGTGGCTCCAAATCTGCAAGATCAGAGGGCTCTGCAGTTTTGTTGCTCTGTGGTTGCCCCTCTGTCTGTACCAGAGAAATCAAATAAGGTGGTTACGAACTAGACATGCAGGGTCAAAAGTTAAGCAGTCCCTTAGAAGGCCAGCAGTCGTCCTTTCTGGAAATGCAGCACAGACTGCTACCCTGCCTGCAAAGAAACTGGCTGGAGAGAGGCTCCGGGCGTCTTCTACAGGCTGGGAAGCTGCCTCACCTGCCCTGCTCCTACGGGGGGAGAGGCTCTGGGTGATAGCTCACCATGGCTCACACCACCAGCAACCAGCTCCTGCTGAGGACTGCTGGGCGGAAGTAGTGCAAGCTGGATCCACCTCCTGAGTTTATCTTTCCACAGAAAAGACTTCACTAGCATCCTGGAGCAGAAAGGTCTGACGTGTGCAAAGGAAGTGAACTATCTTATAAGGACGGCAACACTGATAGACACCTTAAACTATTCATGCATTACAGAAAAAAAAAAAAGGATGCCTTAGGTTGCTGCCATCTACTCTTTACCTTTAGAAGACCTGGTCCCCCAAGTTTATGTAGGAAAAGAAGGCATATTGGCTTCTCAACACTTAATATGAAATCAGGCCTTGCGAGGGCACTGGAGCATGACAGGCATGGGCTCCAACACCCTAACTGCTGTCACTTCCTGTCTGGGAGGAAGGAGGAAGAGAAAGACGTGACAGATGAAAGTGAGAGTGAATCTGATGAGAAAGAAGACACTACCCATCTTGGAGTAAAAGAACAGACGGTATTTTCTCTAAGTCTTCCAATACTTAGCCAGAAACATGTTTCCGAGTAGGAACATTTTTCTCACAAAGCATATGCAAAATATTTCAACCCTTGGGCTTTGGCTCTTTGAATTTTTTTTTTAATTTAACCAGAGTATTTACTTGGAAGTTGTTGGCCCAGTTTATTTAGAACTGAAGACAAACTAGATGGATAGAGAAGACAGCCTGGGCAGTAGTCCAGCAACTAAAACATAATTAGAGTTATCACAGACACTTGAATCTCAATTATTTAAACTGTGGGGTGTCTAATGCCACAGTGGTGGGCATGACTCAGCAAGAATGGATCTTACTAACAAATGAAAGTAAAAAAGTTAAATATGGGAAACAGCACGAGCTAAAGTTCTGTTTCCTTTCATTTTGTGTCCTTTTTGAAAACAGGCAGTGGTAAGAGTAACACAAATACAAAATCAGAGAAAGACAGAGGTACTCTCTTTAGATAAAAGTAAACGCCACACACTTTTGCTAATACTGAATCTGAGGTGAGACCACTTCTACATCGCTCCTCTCCTTCCTCCCAACCTTCCCACAGTCCTTCCTCGCACCTCAGAACACAGCCACGAGCACCTACGCACACCTCTCAGACACGTTTTCACACTGTGCTTAAGAAAAGAATAACAATTAAAGTCACAAACACTGAGTCACCGGGAGGCAGTAAGGACGAAAGCATGACCTAGATACTTTCATGCAACAAAGTTGTAGTGTCTCCCATTGTTTAAGAAATACCTTAAATGCTACCAATAAAAAAATTAAGCTGATGGGAGACTTAAGGCTATGGGCCCTGTAGGGAAAGAAGAGCTACCGAATAGTGTAATTACGAGCAGAACCTGGTAGGTTTTCGTTAAATGGAATACAACTAACTGGTGCTGCAAAGGCAAAATTTATACACGATTTCTTACAGGATTCTCAGGCAATTTTTAAATACCAGACTTGATGCCCTGTAGCTTCCTTAACTTGCTGAAGATTTAAACATACCTATTCAAAACGTTAAAGAACAGTAAATGGCGGTTAAGGAAAGTCCCCGTACTAACCCAGTCTTTAACGTCTCCAAGTGGGGCGCCTACTAAACTCCGGTTTTATTTTATGACTTCATGACGCCTGGAATTCTCATTAGAAATGCTAGGTCAGGATTTTGATCGTTTTAGTTAAAACAAAAACAAAAAAACAAACAGGCTACAAATTATTCAATTATTTCATGAGATATAATTCAAATTCTTAAGTAGATCACACCACTTTTTTACTTATTTTGTAAGATGGCAGTGAACAAATTTACACAGTATTTTTAAAAATCTTATTTCTCATGAAATTCATTAATGAATTGCTTTTCCACTATTCATTTTGATATCTTCCATTACTGTAATATGAATTTTAAATTAGAGCCATACTTCTGTTTTTTGATACAAAAATAACTGGAATGAATCAATCCCTTATATGTGAAATCCATGATGTTCAACATGCAAATTCCAATCAAGTGTTAACACTCAAGAATCCTCATTTGTACCTTGATTTGCACCTAGCTATTTCACGACACAGTTTATGGTACCAAGGATTATACTTTCTTTGTGAGATGTTTTCCATGATACTGATACCCTGTATATGTGAATAAATGGATAATCAAATGTGAGCTATTTTTCACAACAAATAAAAAAGTTTAGTAATACCTTTTAAAAAAATAAACAAGAAAATATGATTATTCAAGATGCACTAGATATAGGAAATTAAAAATGAGAATAGATATTCACATATATGCCTAACAATTTTCCAAGTGAAAGTTTCTTTTATATTTTATATTTAAAATTTTTACACAGTTCATTTTTTAATAATGTTCATTTTTCGGCAGTACTGGGGATTGAACTTGAACCCAGAGCCTAAGGCATGCTAGGCAAGTGCTCGATCCTGGAGCTACATCCCCAGCTCTGTAATCCAGTTTTGCTTTGTTCAAAAATTTTAACTCTTATTGCACTGATGCTGAATAAGCAAATGTTTGGAAAAATCTGAAACTCAAAAGAGAAAAGTAAATATAAAATAAAGGGAGACTCTACTAAAGCACTTATTCTTCAATTCAAAGAATTGTTTCGAGCCTTAAAATAAAATGTTGAAAAACAGCCCAATTATATTTTCAAATCAACATTTTCAATGAATCCAACAATTTTCAGACAAGATTTTCACAGGGAGTAACTGTCAAATATTCTAGTTTTCTAAAAGCCCTGAACCTATGTAATGCCTTAAAATTTCTTCCTATGACTTTAAAGCTATAAAGTGCTTTGAAAATTGTTAAGCATATATCTGAATATCTATCCTCATTTTTAATTTCCTATACCTAACACATCTTATTGAATAATCAATTTTCTTGTTCATCTTTTAAAAAAGTATTACTAAACTTTTTCTAAAATTATGACCCATTTAATCTGTGTTTACAAAGACTTTGGTACTCATATTTTTATGTACTTTTTTATACACCATAAAAACATACGCACTGTGCTTAGTTGTTAGAAAGGGATAAAATATAATACATGCTTTTAAGTACATTACTGTGTACACAACAGTTATTCTATATCTCCTTTAAAGAAACCTTACCTACTCTATTTATCATGTAAGTTTTGATAAAACAAACAAATAGGTATTTACCTAGAGAGCATGCTGGGAGCAGCCAGTGTCCCCTACTGAGATACAACCACTAGACATTTGGACAGCAAGAATGATTCAGGGTTCAAGGTAGTCACTGAAATTTTTAGCTCTCATATTTAATCGCAATTCACTTGTTATGAAAAGGCAAATAATGCAGTCAATGTTAATGTTTTATGAGTAAAGTCTGGTATTCAAACTTCAGTTAATTCAGAAGCTTTATGAAAATTATGGTAAAGCCATTTTGATTGTCAAAATGCCATAACACTTTTGAATTAAAGTACCTCTGCAAACTTCAGTTCAAACTATTCACTCATGAAGTATACTATATCTGCCAATTTACACTGAAAAGATACCTTTACATTGAAAAGATATCTTTACAGTAGATATTTCTTCAAGATACACTGTATTTTTCATTTTTAGAAAAAGAACATTCAAGTTGACTTATAAAAGGGAAAACCGCTACAGTTAGTTAATATAACCATGCACACTGTACTCTGTTTTTACAGTCAAAGGCAGAAAAATTTCTAGCAAATGAAAGAAAAATTAATTCACCATCAGCCAAACCCATGAAAAATCACCCCAAACAAAGGAAACTCAAGCAAAGTCAAACAGCTAAAGTAAGGTGGAAATAACTAAAGTACATTTTCTCCACACTGGCACTGATGAACAAAATAGAGTTTGGGAATGCTCATGTATAAACAGTTTATCATCTCATTTTGACTTTTATTTAAAGTACTACATGTTCTAAACATTCACATTTTGCAGTACACAATAATAGTACAAAAACAGTAATGCATTCGAAGTATTGAAAAGTGAACCCTTTTCTCACCAACTATATCCTGTGTGGACTGGAATTAAAAATAAAAAACTAATAGCTTTTACAGGTGGAAGAATTGCAAACGGTGGTAATTTCCCATCAAGGAGAAATCTCCATCGCAAATCCAGGAATTACCCTCCTCTCTGCTGACAAGAAGAAATGCAATCCTCTTACCTGCCATCCAGAAAGAGCTTACAATGTTAAGACCCAGGACCCCTCCCTCCTTTTCACGGTTTATTAAGCAAAAAGCCACAGCCCTTCATGGTCCCTTCTAGTTCCAACATCCTATGATTCAAACGGGGGTAATGACTCTCTTTTCTTGCTCAGTAGAGTCCTGGGGAGGGAATGATTTTACTGTCCTTTTTCTGTGGGGTCCTGCCGCTTTATCTAAAAGGAAGTGAATTACAACAGGACGACAAGGCCACAAAATAAAGCCATTTAGTCTTACAAATCTATTATGTCCTCCAATCTGTTTTATAGGCCTGGTCCCATTATACACCACGAATAAACCCTAAAACAAACTTTAGCCCCATGACTCTTTGCAATGAAAAATTTACAATTTTATGACTCTCTTTCAAGCCGTGTGGCCCCTTCCATGTGTTGTTTTTTTTTTTTTTCCCAAAAAAACTCTTCCTTTCCGTTTTCACAAACCTGCAGAACACTCTGAGACCAGGAATTGGACTTTTCAAATACAAACTGCTGACAACTGTCAGAAGCATTTTACTGGGACATTACTGACTGTAGCTTCAATGAATTAAGCTTGATTCACTGTGGGTGAATCATTTTCAATGCAGAGCTGTTCAGCAGTAATTGGCCAAGAATCCCTGCTGAGAAAAGCACTTGTCAAATAATGCTTGTTTACAAATATATCTCCAGACAGCAAAAAGTGGCAGTTACTGAATAAGTTAGGAGCCAACTCCAAAAATTCATAACAGTCAATTTATTTATTAAATTCATTATTTATTTTATGTATTAAATTCATTATCTAGTAACAGTGACTCCTTTATTAAATTCATTAAAAATTTCACTTGTTGACATACTAAAACAGTCCTGCTAGCCTCCTGCTAAATATGCCTCTGAGTTATTTTATATGAAAAACTTTTGTATATTACACTGCAAACTAAGGTTTTCTTGTCTATGCAGTCCACGTGTACTTTATGTCTATATACTAACTAAAGATATACTTATCATTAATTGCTTCGAATGCATGTGCTATAGTACATTCTACTCTTCTCTGCTAATACATTGCAAAATTCTAAATGAATAAACATCACATCAAGATTCTAGATAAGGGTTTGGCTTCTGTTCAATTCTGTGTATTATTCAAAGTTAAATTATAATAATAATGGGAATATCAATTAGTAACATAAACTCACGTTTATTTATCCCCCTTCAGATATGCTCTTCACCTAATTGCAGCGTGTATGTTACACGCATACTTAATGTGCACAAACACGGAAGCTTGCGAAATCACTAAGCAACCCTGTAGGCTGCAGAAAGCAAATTATATAAGAGCCAGCTATTAATGAATTTAGGATTTCCCTCAAACCTTGCTGACTCTGACCCTCCAAAGTTCTTCCAGAAACAAACTGAAAAATTCTAACCCGAATTGCTACTACATAAAACTAAAGAGACTGTCATTATAAATATTGAATATATTTTACCGCTCTATAATAATTTGGTTCTCCACTAGAACAGAGAACAAAAAGACTAATGGAAATTTCATAGAACCAAAATAAAGGTCTTCGGTAATATTACACAGAAATACGGGATACTGTTGGGCAGGAATTTGTGAATTAGAGGAGGCCACAGGAAGGCTGTTTTATTTCAAAGCATGTATAACGGTTTATGCCACAAAAGGTACCCCAAATAGCAGGCATGCTTGTATCCCTGGTGCCTTCCAGCACCGGGTGGGAAAGGGCGCTCAGTTCTGGGTCCCCGCACGCCCCATCTGTGCACCCAAGTTTTGCTGCGTGTTCTTCTGGCTGGGTGAGGCCGAAGTCTGTGGGCATCACATCTACTGGGAGTCACATTGTGCTCCACAGGACTGCAGCTCTCCTTGCACACCTCAGCAGACCAGCGCTTTTCCGACTCCTTCCCGTCTTCTGCCGGGTTTCCTCCCCTTGGGTCCGCCCGGCTCTCCCTTGGCCTCACCCTGCCTGCGAACTCGCCTCTTTCCGCTGCCAACGGAGACCCTCGACTCCACTCAGCTCCCCTCCCCCACCACGCATGGAAAAGACTTGAAATTGGAACAGAAACGAACTGCCATTAAATCTATTAAGTCCTACCAAGACACCCCTTTCGGTGGAAAAAGCCAGCTCGAGTGGACCCCCCAGCCTTGTTATAATCCTTTGGAATTCTAACCAAAAACTGCTAACAGAACGTGTTAACAAAAGCTCCACGACCTCAGAAAACACTTTTTCAACTTTATCCGGGAGGGGAAACACCTATCACCCGGCTGAGGCACGGAAGGCGGCGTGCGTGGGTACCGACACATCCGCAGACACACACCCCAGCCTGACGCGATCGCAGAGAGCGGGAGGGCTCTGCGAGGGCCGCCGGCCCCGGCGGTGAGAGCGCCCATCCGCCCTGCTCCCCGGGGCCCTGGGGCCCGGCGCCAGCTCCGCGCTCCCCACGGGCAGCCGGCACCCAGCCGCGCGGTCACGAGCGCGCGCGACTCCGGCGCGGCCGAGTGCCTCCCGTCGCTGCTCGGCCCGGGGTGGAGGGGATTCTCCAGGGCTCGGGGCCTCCCGCGTGGCGCCCACTGCCCCAACCCCAGCCCCGCACTCCGGCCCCGGGGAAGGATGCTGCTGCTCCGGGAGGTGTCTGCGCCGCCGCGCCGTCCCCGCCCCCGACCCCACGGGGAACGCGCCCGGGACGCGCAGAGGGGCGTGCGCCTGGCCGGGGGCCGGGGACCCGGGAGACTTGGGCACCTGGACGGCGGCTGAGGGTGGGTGAGCGTCCGAGGGCAGAGACCTCGCAGCACACAGGTGTTGCTCCGCCCCCAGCCTCACTCTCCCAGAGAGAGCAGGGGTATCCCTCGGGGTCCGGAGCACAGAACTGGGGGGACAGCGGACGGGTGGGTACTCCGGGACTAGGGCGGGCCGGCCCAGGTCCTTTCCCTCTCCGCGGCGAACCCTCGCGGGTGTCGGCAACTTCCTAACAGCTACACCCCCTTCTCCGCGCAGCTGCCCGCAGCTTCCCGCCCTCTGCCACCCTCCGAGGTGACAGCCAGCACCCAGCCCAGGCAAAGGGCAACCACGCTGGGGGCGCCTCCTGCTCTCCTCCTTCTCCCTCTACAAGTAAGCGCCCCGACCACCCACCTCAGAACAGCAGCTGGTGCTGCCCTAAATAACAGCTCCCAGCAGGAAGCCCACCCCCAAAACGCACCAGCCACCTTAGCAACGCTTCCCATCGCCAGCACCGCGTCGACCCTGAGATCGCCCTCGCGGCTCCCACGGAACCCGAAATGTCACTTCCCAGCCCCACCCAGCCTCCCCGCGCGGGTCCTAGACCTCTCTCCACCCCGGCTTCCAACTTCCCAGCCCCCAACCAGCCTGGGTCCAGCGCAGGTGCGGGGCCCAGCACCCTGCGGCTCGGGTCAAACAATGCAACCCAAGAGAGCGGAGAGGGGGGAAAAGGCCAGTGACGGCGGGCAGCGGACTCCGATGGAGACAAGAGTGGGCGCCCGGCCGCGCTCCCCGCCC
>NW_004955447.1:7005687-7064677 GCF_000276665.1 Chinchilla lanigera | reverse complement strand
GGGCATCCGGACCGGCTCCGCGCAGCCCCGAGAAGCGGGCCGGCCTGGCTGGTCGCCTGCTGCCCCTCGCCGGCCGGTGGCACCGGCGACATTGTGGTCACCGCGCCGCGCGCCCCGGCCCGATGCTCCGTGCCAGTTTCTTAAACACTCACGTCGCTCCCTGCTGCTGACCCCTTCGGCGCTTCGGGCGCTCGGGCGGCTGAAGTGGGATAGCTACTCAGCGTTTGCTGCGGAAGTCCATTGTAGGATACCTAAATATAGAAGCAGCAGGTCTGTTTGAGATTTCAAGGAGCCAGAGAATTTGGTTATTCAGATTTGTTCTGTGCCAGGTATTTGGGGAGGTCATGCTTTATTTCAGTTATTTCATTAATAGAATGGTCTAGCATTTTAGAAAGTATATAATGTGCAGACACATGTGGTTAATTCCGGTAAAAATGAGCATGGTTGAACAACTTCAAATAATTTTTAATTACTTTAATGTTCCTGCTGTAGCACACGGAGAGAAAATAACTAGGAGAGAAACAGTGTAAGATGATTCACTTTCTGTGCTTCACGTCTATTATGCCTTCCTTTAATATTTTCCCTCAATTTATTCATTCATCTTTTCAAAGAGATACATCTGAAGGGCAATTATAGTATACTGACAGTTTTTCTAAGGCTGAAAAAAGTGTGATTTTAGAAGAAAGATCTCGTTTAATTTGGGGTCTAATCACCACTGTCAGGACTGGACTTCTGCACCTAGTACTGAGGTGAGCTTGTTCACCAGCTTTGACTTAAGAACTATGCTCCTGTTTAACTCGACAATAGATTTATCACAATCTCTAGCTGATGACATTTGGTTTTTTGTACAGATATTTCAATAAAGATGAAAGAACAAAGCAGCAGGGATACAGTTGTGTAGAGGTGGAAACTCATCTTCGATTTTACCCTCCCCACCAAATATTTTCGCACCAAAAGTCTGACAGCAGCTTTATTCTATTATAATGAGCTGCAAATGCATGAAGCAACTTTAGAAAAACAGCAGTGAGTCAATCTTTCAGTTTGGAGGAAAGCAGGGTGAGATGAAAAGTTAAAGTTTATGTTTCTATTTGAAGACCATCTAATACATATAAGTCTCTACCCTCTTCACCCCCATTTTGAGTTGAGTTACTTAATTTCTAAACAGAACACAAACTAAGCCCAGGAATACAGAATCCCACTTACATAGGACACAGTTTAATGAGACTTTGAGGTAGTTGACTGACTTTCAAAGATCTCAGTATCCCGCCAGTAAGATCAGGGATTTAGAGAAAATGATCTTCAGGTTCCTTGTTCTTCCATATTCTTTGCATTTCTATGTTACTGTCCTGCTTATCAATCTCAAATTATGTACTATTGATTACAAAATAATCAAATTTCTTCAGCCTAGAGTTTAAAGCTTTCTGCTACAAAAGGCTTAGACAAATTTTCTTTTTTATTTCCACTAAATTTTTTTAAAATTCAGTTTTCCTGACCCTGCATTCTACAGAAATTCTCCCTCCCCCAAAATAGCACCCCCACCTACAACACACACACCAATTTCCTCAAAATGCTACCTCAGTATTCAGGAGGAGTCAGATATTTAAACGTTATTCTGCGTTTTCCCTACAAAGAATGCCTGGCTTCTGGTTTTTGTTTGTTTTGGGGGGGTTGGGGGGATATTTGCAGCTTGTGTTTTATGTTGATCCACCTAATTCCAATATTTCCTGAATGTAGAGTTGGAAGCAATGTCTAACCAAAGGAACAAAAAATTTAAACCAAGCATTCCAAAAAAAAACAAAAAAGTCCTGAGAAAGTGGTCATTACAATCTTTATTGTGTGACCCCCCCCTACCCAAGAATGATAATTTCAGTCATCCAGACTATAGAATGCTAAACACTTTTCTGGTCTCCATCATAAGTACCAGCTATGACATAATTATTTAAGAATATTTTTTACATATATTTGAAAAAAGGAACAGCTATAAAATGAAGCTCCAGTGACAACAGATTTATTTTGGGGTGTAAAAAGCATTCATCAGAGAAGACAATGTTGATGGTTTGGTTTGGACCTTAGTTTCAAAAGAGAGCTTACATTTAGCAATGTGTTGATTTCCTGGCACGTAGATACTCTTATGACACTTATACAGGACCGTGGTATTGCATGAAAACTAGACTGAATTGAGTATTGTTTGGATGTCTTATTGTTTGTATTTTTCAGGGGCTGCTGTGGCCTCAGCAGGTCAAAGTAGTTGGTGTCTCCTAAATCTCTGCTTGTATCTACCTTTAATATGAAGCTTTCATGAAAGATACTCAGAGCACTCTTGATACTATCCTTGTGAAAGGATTAATACTATAATGAGGGTCAATGTGTTAACAAGCATAAATATGTTTTCTCCACTTTCAAAATAAAAGCAATCTTGATGGAAAGACTTACTGGTATTAACTGAAGGTTTGCTATGTGTAAAATATTGTGTGATGTTTGTACATTAGTCATTTTGCATAATGCTGATACCGCGAAGAGGATATCGTTGTATTTTCTAGCCTTACACCAGTGGTGGGAAAATTGAGAATCTCAGATTAGGTGACTTGGACAGTCACTCAGCTGGTCAAACATGGAAAGTTTAACTCGTGGTATTACCTCTACTGAAAAAATTCTAGTGTAGCAACATAAAGAATAGAACTGATCACTAATGAGAAAAATAAAAAGAGAGGGCTCCCAAATTCTACATTAATGGGAGCAGTGAATAAATAAAAATATCCCAATCTTCAGATTCACTTAAATCCAAACACAGCGAAACAATGTAGTATAGGTGAGGTAAATGAATAGGAGAAAATAAGCAATTAAAAATCATAAATAAGCATTGGTTGGAGAAGAAGACCGAGGTACACAAGAACATGCACACACTTTTTTGTGTGCACGCAGCGGAGATACTGGCCCAAAACGGCAATAACAAGATTGAGTCAGGCAATACTGATGCAGATGGCACCGAGTCCACGCATGCGCCAGGGTAGGAAACGCAAGCAGCAGCCTTCACAGTTTTTTTTTAATCACCAGTTACCTGCATTCTTTGAGGGCATTCGGTGAAAACAAAATCAAAGCAAAAAAGTAAGGCAAAAAATTATAAAATACCCCAATGAAACTCTAAAACACTGTCATGATTTTAATTTCTCAGGCCCACGATTTGCTGAGGAGAACAGATACATGGAGATGTATTTTGATCCTGAAGGTAATGTTGACCATGAATTTAAGCAATCAATACCCCTTGAAGTTCACAGCCAAGATTAAACTACATTTTTATTTTACGGGCTGCCGTTTAATGTAACTAATGTAAAATAGAAAAATTTTAATATTTGTTAAGTGGTTTTGAAACATTTTTCCCTTCTATCGTGACTGACATTTCTGCCTCTTAATTGGAGATTAAATTTTATTTATAGTTGATTGCTTATCAGTTGGTTATTTAAAATGTAACACATAATAGCATTTTCATAAATTATGACTAAGTGTGTTATTTCCTTAAAAATAAAGTAATTCAGAAACTTCATTTATTAAACACATCATAATCAACACTCATTGGGAGCCCAGAAGCCACAGTGCGTGCTGCCCATGGTTCATTCTCTAATCACTCCTGTACCCGTGCAGGAGGATTGCAGACGCTGCAGCACAGCTGGAGACCAAGGCCGCTGCAGTATACGATGAGCCATGCTGACTTGCTAGAAGTTCTTCGGTGGCTGTTTGCCTCCAGCATCTCGGACAAGTGACATCATATAAAACTGTGGACTCTGAAATAATAATGACTCTGGAGGCTGAAGAATGGACAAGGTGTGCACAAAACACTCCAAATAGTGAAGTGATACAACTGTGAGAGTTAAAATTCCCCTTGATTCTAACCCAATTTCTGTACCCCTAAAACATGTGCTACTGTGTGAAAAAGAAGCTGCAGTAGTTTTCTTATTCAGAAGGCAATTTCTTTGACTCAGTATTATATTACAGCTGCAAAGTTTATAGCCAGTCCACCGATAACCAAATTAGATATGATCCCTAAAGGAAAAGCTGATAGATATACTTCGTGGTATGAGAAAAAAGGGGTCCATATGGGACCAGGGTTTTGGTACCACGGTTGACTGTGTAATGAGACAGTTTTCTGGGTAAAAGTGAGAGGGCTACTCTTGTGTGGAATGCCTGGTGGAATGTTAATCTGTAGCATCCTTTATACGTGGCTTCATGATGTCATCAGATGTCTTTAAGGGTGACTGCTTTTTGATCCAACAATATTTTAAAGTTTAACCAAATTAAGATGGGTTAAAATATTAAACTGTTTAAGATGGGTTAAAGTATTAAACTGGACAAGAGTAAGAGATACTGTAATGTTTGGTATGGAATCATATATTACCCATATAATAAACATCATGGAATTACTTAATCCCTGAACTAATATTTTTCTAGGGCTGGGGATTTAGCTCAGCGGCAAAAGCGCCTGCCTGGCAAGCTCAAGGTCGTGAGTTCGGTTCCCGGTACCAGAGAAAAACCAAAAAATATATATATATATATTTTTCTACATGAAAATATAGCTCTAAACATCAAATTACTATAGCCTAATAAAAAGCAAACTGTAAGTTTAGAAAGCTATGGCCTATTAATGACATCTGTGTATTAGTGGGAAAATTTGGCTTTGTTACAGTTAAATGGGCCAGAAATAGTCCAGGTTCTTGTGCACGACAAGGAAATAACTGCGAAGCACATACCTCACAGTAAGTAGCTACATTTTTTGAAAGTCAAGGCGTGGTCGTAGCAGGAACAGGCACAAGTGTAAAGGGAAAAGGAGGAGGAAGAGGAGCCCTCTGTACCTGAGGCTTCCAGTCTTTCAAAGGTCTGGCGCCTCTGACTCCAGTGCCTCCTATTCTGCTTCTCGCTGGTGTTGATGATCTGCCACCTGGGACATTGGGATCTCCTAAGTTTAAACATGGATAATCATTAGGGTGATGCTGTGTTCATAGCAGGGAAGAGTGTGGCTGCCTTGACCTCCCTGTTTCTAACTGTATTAGCTTTGTTTTTCTACTTTGAAATTTTACAATTTTATAATTAGCATTGATTCCATGTATGTATAGCAGTAGAAGTAGAAGTGTCCTAGAGGAAATTCTATATGCATTGAGAGGCATGCGCACACATGCACAGCGCAGGAAGAGAAAATAAAAAAGGAGGCAACAGATGAGAGCAGAAAGATGGTGAAGATAAGTTACCTTACTAAACAGTGGTAGAATAAAAGTTCCGTTATTTAGCCTCTGACCCTATTTTAAATACAGGGGAACTTACCTGTTCAATTTAATCATTCTCTGCAACATTTGCAAGTATGTATCCAAAAAATTCCGGGAGGCATGATTCTGCTGTCTATTTCACATTCCAGTGTTTTCCTGACAAATCCCCACGCACCTGAGTGCTATTGATCTTCTATCTGATCCTGCTCTCCTTTTATTCTGGTTTACCTCGTCACTGACAACTCTCCTCCTTTGCTGTCAAACGGGTTATGTATGCCTAATTTCTGTAAAATATTTGAAAAGAAAGGAAAATTGTACACAACAGCAATAGAAATTAAAGTTTGACTTTGAAAGATTTAGGCCATGAGGCCTGAGACCTCACAGAGAATTGGTTTTCTTTTTTTCATCAAATGTTTTCCTGGCATGTCTTCCTATATTGCTTCCTCCTTGAAGACGATTCTTTATCTGTCCCTTCTTCAAACACCTGAATTCATCTGAACAAAACAGGAAAAGATTACAAAACCAGTTTCTTTAGTAAAATCTTCCAGTCCAGTCACTCATGGGTCCTGTGACCAGAGAGCCTCCATAGTCCTCACTCAAAAATTCAGAGCCTCCTGCAGTCCTGTGGGTTCAACATGGAGTCACATTTGGAAAAAAATACCATCTTGCAGGTTTCCTCTTAGTAAATTTACAAACCATTATGTAAAGTGCAGATATATACCAATTGTTTCAAGGTGATAAAAGGATATATGGTTAGCATGAAAATGTTGGTGATAGGTTGTAGTGAAATTGGCTGATTTTAACAAGCCTTTTTTTATTTTAAAGAGAATGATAATAAAAAAGAACAATAGCAAAATACCAACAACATAAGCAAAAACAAAACAAAGCAAAAACAATAAAAATGGTACAGAGTTTCAGAACAAAATGATAGGCATTAACAATGGTTGTTATATTACATATTGTTATCTTCAGTGAAGTTGCTCAGATTACCAGATGTAAGAATACAAGATTGATCAGACCATTAAAAAGAATAAAAAATAAAAATAAAACCATTAGAAATGATAGAGTTTCACTAGGCAAGATGGTAGGAATTTGCCAATGTTTGTTACATTGCATATTGTTGTCTTTAAATTAGTTGTTCAGATTACCAGATATAAGCATGTAGAATTGCTCAATAAAAAAATTAAGCATTGACTGCTCCTTTCAATAAACAATTGGACATCAGCAGTACTGTTATCCCAGATATATATATGTATTTCTTCTTTGTTTTTCTCCTTTCCCTCATCCCAGTTGTTCCTTCCTTTGAGCAGTTTCTTTCCCTTTTACAATATCTATTGTGACTTTCAGATTTCATTTACTTTTTCAGGTTCTTAGGGAGACAATACGATGTTTAAACACGTGGGTCTGATTTATTTCACTTATGACTGTGATCTGTGGTTGCATCCATTTACCTATAAAAGCCTCAAGTTGGTCTTTTTTAATAGCTGAATAATACTCCATTGTATAAAAAAATACCACATCTTGTTTATCCATTCCTCAGTGGATGGGCATTTGCATTGTTTCCAAGATTTAGCTATAACAAATTGTGCTGCTATAAACACGGGTGCACATATATCGCAGTGGTATGATGATGTTTTTAATTCTTCTGGGAAAATATCCAGAAAGGGAATAGCTGGGTTAAGTGGGACTTCTAATCCTAGCTTTGCAAGGAATCTCCACACTGGTTTCCATGGTGGTTTCACCAATCTACACTCCTACCAGCAGTGAAGAAGTGTTCCTTTTTCCCCACAGCCTCTCCACCATTTATCATTGGTTGACTTCTTAATGACGGCCATTTTTTTCTCGGGTGAGATGGAATCTCAGTGTTGTTTTAATTTGCATTTCTCAAATGACCAATGATGTTGAACATTTTTTCATATATTTATTCGCCATTAGTATATCTTCATCTGAGAAGTTTGTATTCATCTCAGATGCCTATTTTTGGATTGAATCTTTGAATTTTGGGGGCCTGATTTTTTCCTAGATAGTAGTCTTGTCTGAGGGGCAGTTGGCTAAAATTTTTTCCCATTTCATGGGGTTTCTTTTTATTCTATTGGTGATTTCTTTTGATGTTCAAAAACTTTTCAGTAAGAGGAGCTCCCAGTTGCTGATTCTTTGAAGAATTTCCCGTGCAGTGTGGTTTTTGTTCATGAACCCTCTGCCTACCTCTATGTCTTGAAGGTTTCTCCCTATTTTCTCTTTCAGTAGATTTAGTGTTTCTGTTTTAATATTTAGATCTTTGATCCATTTTGACTTTAGTTTAGTGCATGATGATAGGAATGGGTCTAGTTTTACTCTTCAGTGTGTGGAGAGCCAGTTTTTCCAGTACCATTTATTAAATAGACTGTCTTTCTTCCAGTGAACATGTTTGGCCCCTTTGTCAAAGACAAGGTAGCTGAGTGTGTTCGTAGTTGTGTCTACATATTCTAATCTTTCCATTGATCTTCTGGTCTGTTTTTTTGCCAGTACCATCCTGATTTTACCAGAGTAGATTTGTAGTATAATTTCAATTCAGGAATTGTGCTACCTCCTGCCTTTCCTTTGTTACCCAGAATTGCTTTTGCTATTCTAACCCTCTTCTGATTCCAGATGAGTTTTAGGAATGTTTTCTCTAGATCCATGAGGTATGCTGTGGTATTTTAATTGGGATTGCATTGAATCTGTACAGCTTCAAGGGTCTTGGTGACCACACCCCAGTCCTTTGTTTTTTGATGATTTAAAATGCTAAAACAAGCAGAAAAGAAAGAAATGGCCTTTCTGTCTTTTACAAAGCTACTGCTGAGCTGCTGTTCGTGGCATCTAAGTGAATTTTTCCTGTACAATCACAGCAGCTTTTCAGGGTTACCCATGGAGGTGAGCAAAAATGCAGATTAGTGCCTTTACTAATGCGGTGGGGTCCTACCATGTGGACTCGTGAAATATCACATTTTATGTTAAAGTTTTGCCTGTTAAAATAATTTTACTTCAAGTGAATTTTTATATTTTGTTTTGAGCTGATTATGGATTCATATATACTGTTATAAAGTAAAAAGAGGTCCCATGTACCCCTCCCTAAATCTCCCTCTTATGTGTTCTTCATGTTACCTCTTCATATCTGCACAAAAATACTACACCGTAATGCATATTATGTTAACATAATATACATGTACAGTACAAAATCAAAACCAAGAAATTAACATTTGCACAGTTGATAGGACTTACTGAGAATTCAAAAGTTATAGTCATTTGTGAGTGTGTGTGTGCATTTACATTTATCTGTACAACTTTATCATATTTTAACCTTTTAACAACCACCAAGAAAATCATGTTGCTCAACTGTACACTTCATTATTCTTCATGTTACCTCTTTATATCTGCACACTTACTACTCCTGTCCCAAGCCCCTGGAAATCACTACTCAATTCCCAATTGTGTAGTAGGGCTGATTCACAGATGTTACATAAATAGAATGAGGCAGTATGTACTTTAGAGATTAGCATTAGACATCAAATTGATTTCCTTAAGATTCATCCAAGTTGGATATTAATACCTCATTTCTTTCTACTGCTGAGTAGTGCAGTATTAGAGCTCTACTGACTCACTGGAGGACATTTAGGTAGTTTCCCAGCTTTGGGCTATTCAAATAAAGTTACTGTAAACATTCATTTGCAAGTTCCTGAGTGAAAATAAATCTTCATATCTGTGGGGTCAATACTCGAGTACAATTGTTAGGCTGAGTGGCAAGTCAGTTTCCGTGATCCAACTTTAATAGCATATGTCCATGGTTACATCCGTGATACCCACAAATTAGGCAACAAAAACAAGAGGAATTGATTCAATTGTAAAATAAATCTCTAAACCAATATATTAGAGTACACAAAAATACTCAACAGGCACACCAAACTTAAAAGTAAAGCAGCTGCTAGGATACTGAATTTAAAAAAATTTTTTTTAAGGAAAATTTAGAAAATCAAATGACTATCTTGGTCTATGAATTGCATGGGAACCTATTTCCATATTTAAACTTTAAATATCCTAATAGTGCACAACTAATTAATAGAGTAGCAAAAAACATTTCGTTCCTTGATTTATTGATACTATATTCTTCAACCTCATTCTGTCTCTTTAAGAAATTGTTTCAGATGCTTAGCACTTCCACTGCAGTATTTGAGTGAGTAACTCCTATCACTTGGTACCAAACTGACATTTCAAAAGAAGAGTTCAAATACATTTGCAGAGATATTTTTTAGTTCATTCAAGCTGAACAGCACTCCTTATCTTCTGAAATGTCAGGTGGCTGGCCTGAGGAAAATGGAAACAGATCTTGTTTTAAACATCATCACACATGTGGGCATAGAATTACGACTTGGTTTCTCCAAGCACACGTGGAGAAAATATCACATTTACATTGGTGCAAAGGTATTTCTTTTCCATAAAGAAGAAAAAACACTGGCAAAGCAAAAATCAACTATTTGGGTTATCTTAGTTACCTTAACTTTCAAACGACCAGCCTTCCTTTCCCTCCTTGGTTTGAATACATAAAGTAGGGCATGAAAGTAAAATAGTACCCACAGAAACCAGCATCTGGCAATTTAAATATAGACATGAAATAAATTCAATAAAACTATTGATTATGCTTGAAGAAAATGAATCAAAAAGGCAAAATCCAGGGAAACAACAGTGACCATTAAGAAATTCCAAGAACTTATCAGAAGATCTAACATTCTACATGAATAATTACGGAAACAAACAAGAAAAAAAAAATGAAAGAAACCAAAAGTAATTGAAAAAAGACATCTAAAATTGAAGGAACTACATCTGAATATTGAAAACTCATACTCCATATCACACAATCAATAAAATGTAAAGTGAGTGGAAGAAAAACACTAGATATTAAAACACAGTGAAGCAGTTTCTTCAGAACAAAAAGTCTTTCCAACTTTGAATTTTACATTGAGCTGTGAATTTTCAATAGGTATCAAGATTGAGTAAATTTTAATTTTTGGAGCTGCCCCTTCACACTGATGGACTCTACCACCTTATGGATGTAAACCAAGAAAAAACTAACACATTGGATACTGAAAATACAGCCGCATCACTGAGATAAAGAGCGGATTTACCAGAATGTGGTCAAGGATAATCGTAAGCTGAGATTTATACCAGGCCTGGAGAATAGCCAGTTCTGATTGGAAAGATTATATGATGTTGGAAAAATTTCTGTAAGAAAAACAAAACTGGCAGACTAGCATATGCAACTTAATGCAAGGAGAAGAGTTTAATAAAATTGACAAACTATTTTTGGGTTATTTTAATATAGAAAAACCAAGGAAGAGGCCATTAATTTTAAAAATAGATATTGACTTTCCTGTCAATAGCATTCAAATGGAAATGATGAAAATAATGTAAAATTAATAAAAGTTTGATAAATAAATATGATCAGAGGACGTGAAGGAATTGTTATGGAGAAAATGACTACAAAAAACCAATGCTTGTCTTTATTAATGCTAAATTAATAAACAGTACAGAAACCTCTAAATCAAGATGCTGAAGTATATGGATGATATCTAGAGATAAACTGTTACATATTAAGAAATCATCTAACAGATTTGAGCTGGTTAATTTTGGAGGTAATTGTTTCAGGGACACTAAATCACTGTAGATGACATTTTATAGCAATTATGTATTACTCAGCTTTCTGTCGCAGAGGCAAAATGCCTGATGCCAGTCACTTAAAGGAGAAGAGATTTATTTTGGCTCACGGTTTCCAAGGTTTCAGTCCACAGTCTTTGGGCCCGCATGACAAAAACAGGAGAAAAGCTGCTCAACTCATGACATGGTGAAAGCAGAGAATGGGGAAACTGTGAGAGGAAGCGGCCAGGGGCTAGAGATACAGTAGTCCCTGAAGACATGGCTCCATGACCCACCAGGCACACCCAGAAGTGTGCACTGCTATCATCTCTTCAGGATCTCTGAAGCCAATCCAGGTGACAATCAAAATTAACCATCACTATGCGAACTATTAAATTATATGCATATTTAGCATTGATACAAATAAAACCAAGGTAAAATAATAGTACAACTTGTGTGTTTTAAAATATTTTACAAATGTTTAACATACTTGTAACATTTTTTAACTGTTTAAAATCTCAGAACTCTATTTTCAACTTTTATACATGTTAGTGAATATACTTACCTTTAAGTTACTTGTGCAGTTTTACAGTATTCTGGTGTATGAATTATTGCATGACTGCATTATGCACTTTTTTACTGTTAGCAATATAATGAAGACATTTGAACATGTTTGTGAGAGTTTCTCTAGGTCTATATACTTAATGGGAGGAGTATTGGTTTGGACAGTTTTATCTTACCTGGGCATTAGCAAATTACTTCATATAATATTTATAAAAGTTTTTCAATTTAAAATCCCAGGTTTGGAAGGAGGTGAATATTGCTGACTTTATCTTCCCTAAAGCATGAAGTAATTCTCTAACTAAAAGTTTCTCAGTAAACTGGTCACTCTCTTTATTGTTAAATTTCTATACTGGATTTTTTCTAAGAAACGCATGGAGTTTATCATTTTATTTTTGTGCAACAAAAAGTGCAAGTGAATAGTGAAGTAAAGTCAGTAGAGATTTAATAGAAAAATGATTGTGATTTAAAAATGGTATACCCAGCAAAGACATTGTTCATGTTAAAAAATTCAGGAAAAAATTTACACTTATCTAAGAAGTGTACAAAACATAAGGTAAGAAATGACTATGGACCTTCAACAGCTAAAAACTTCTGTAAATGTATGAAAGCACTGAAATCTATGGGAAGGGGTATTGTGTTAACATACAGAAATAACTTGCAACTCCAGAATACAGTGTTTAAACTGTGGAAAGATGAATCTGTTTCCTTAATTGTGAGGTCCCTGACCTCAAAATTTTTATATATGATTAGAGGAAAATGTTAGGGAAGCAATGTAAGGAAAATTTAAGTCTAAAAATAAACAATTTAACCTAACTAGAGACTTCTGAAAAAAAACTGTCAAAACCTTGAAGTAGTTGCAATTAACACTCTATTTTAAAAATCAGTACAAAAGGAAACAGGTCACTAAAAGTGTGGGACAAAAAGTACAAAAAGAGCACAAAATAAAACTATATATTGGTCCTAATGTTATAGAAATAAGTGTGAATAGCTTAAACTCCATGGTTAAAAGTTGAGCTACTCAAGCTGAATAATAGGGAACATATATGTAGTATTGTTGATTCGTGGAAAATAAATCTCATAGAAGATGCCCTTTCAAAACTAAAACCTCAGGGATATGAAAATTTGAGAATGATTTAGATAATATTTGAGTTGAAAGAAAAATAGAAGTGCCTGTTAGCAATGAGATAGAATTTAATAGTCTTTGACTTCCCAGTCTGTGAAGATTTTTCTCATTTGATATTGATCTCCTCCAATAGCCCTTATTCAGGTATTTACCAATAGATCATAACCTCAATGAATCAGATGATGTTTCCCAAAGGATATGAAGCTTCAGTTAGATGGGACAAATAAACTCAGGAAATATATTGCCCAGTGTGGTGACTACAGTCAATAATAGCACATTGTATACTTGAATATTACTAAGAGTAACTTTTAAATATTCTCACCACAGAAAATAATAACTGTCAGGTGATAGGTATGTTATTAGGCTAATTTAATTAGTCTATTAATTTATAGTATATGCATGCATCAAAATATGCTCTACACCATAAAATATATAATTTTATTTTTGTTTTATTTTAATAAAAAAAATGAATGAATGACTTATTCTCCTTGAACTTTTGTATTACTTCTGAGACAGCACTGGAACTTCCTGGCTTCCATAAGTTTCCTTCACCAATGCCCCTTTCTCTGGTGGCAGAAATAATCTAATCATCCTTGCTGATGCTGTCTAGAATAATCTGAGTTCTCTTTATATTTAAACTGTGTTTATGCATTGAGTTAAACTGATTTTCTAAATGTTCTCTGCCTCCATCTTCATGGGTCAGAACATTTTGTAAATTATTGTACTTTGTTATACCCACTACATAATAGAATTAGTCTAATTCATACATGTTTGGATGTTGAAAAGCTCCAAGATCATTCATTGTATTTTACTTTGCAAAGTACTGAAATTATAGTACTAATTTTAAGAATCTTTACATGTAGAAGACATACAGATTTTTAATCTGTCAACACAAAAATATATTTAAAAATATGTACACACATTGTAAAAATACACAAATGAATGTGTTTTTTCCTAATATCACTTACCTTTCTTATTAACAATCCTTTATGAGTTCCTGTTTTGAAACAGCAGGAAAATTGGAGGAAAAAATCATTATTTGAGATGAACTTTAAATTTTCATTACCTTAAGGGACTCATATAAGTTGATAAGATAATAATTAAATTTGGAACTAGATTTTACATTGTGCTTTTCTTTGAGTAAAATAAATTTTTTTCATTAGATGTGTCAAATAGCAAAAACAAAACTTGCTTTAGGTATCAGTCAATTTTACTGTTTAAGTAAAAAGTAGCTAACTTTTAGCTAATAATATATTTTGGAAATGCATTAAATTCCTAATGAAACTGTACTCATCTGTATAAATACTATTGAAATTTGCATACAACTACTAGTAGAATTCCTGTAATTGTAAGGGTGGCTGAAAAAAGCTCAAAGTCTGATGAGTCATTTTCACAATCTTAAAAAACTTTCTTATGACCACTTTTAGAACTGCATTTTTAAAATTGTCTTTAGGTTCACCTTCATCTCAGTTTCGTAGTCCACTTTATTCACATCTTCCCTACCTTGAGAATTTCTAATTAATGCAGATATATTCATATATCCATTCCAGTTCCTTTGCAGATGTTTCAGTGTTCTAAGTTGTGTGGACTTTACTCTGAGTTAAAACAGCACTTTCATGTCTGTTTTCTTCCTGTCTTGATTCCAATCCTCAAATTTGCATTAAGGAATTCAACTGGCAATGAATTTAGGTGCCCATTCCTTGTATTACAGAACAATGATATTTCAAGTCATGCATCTTCTAGAATTTTATTATCTGTAGTTTGGTCAGCAGTGAAAGGAAAATATTAAATGTTTTAGTATTTATTGACATGAAGTATATCAATTACTGCTGATGTTATTACCAAATAGAATATCAGTTCAGCTCCATAGGACACATGCACGTGTAGGCACACTCATGCACACATGTGCATACACACAATATTAAGTGCAAATGCCTGTAAGGAATTGATGAAGTTAGGCATAGACAGCTAGTGAGACTGAGGAAGATTTATTTGTTTCTGTAGAGTCTGCTGCTTTGCTGTGGTAGAAATGCCAGTTTAGGATAAACATGCCTTCAGCTCATGACTCAAGTATTTCATAAATTCTTCTGGAGTTTACGTTGACAGAGTATGCTTAGGAGAAATCACTCGCCTCAATTTGTACTAAATTACATGCATCACTCCAATCTTCATATTCTGTTGCTTTAAAAACCACTTCCTTATTTACACATAAATTATTATAAAAATCACGATGTCATCTATACTATTTACCCATGTAAGGCACATAATTATGTTGCATAAGCATACTAGGCAATAGACTATCCCAGAATCTCACTGATTCTGATCTTTGCCAATTTATGCTAAAAATAGGAAAGAGAGAATGCTGGTAAAACTTCTAGATAGGAAGTTAGTTGCTTTTCTTTCAAACATAGGAATAATTCAGCACTACATTTTCCTCTATGCCAGTGAATTCAAAGTTCTTTGATAACCTGTACCATCATTAACTCATTTTGGATAAGTTTCTCAAAACATGATTGTAAATGATTCACTTCTACTTAAAAATGCACTATCTACATTGTAAACCATCCCTCTTTACACTCAGCCTCTGTGGGCTGTCTAACTACTGGAGCATGAGAGATGAGATACAAGCACAGTGTTCTGGTTTGTGTCTCTGAATGTCCCCTCAAAGCCTCATGCAGTTATGGGTGCAGACTTCTAGAGTTTTTGATTGATTCATAGTCCAGTGCTGGGATTATGGGTGTGAGTGCTACACCTACTCCTGGGGTGGGTAGTTTGCATACAGTATAAGGGAGGGAAAGAGCTTTGCTCTCTGCCACTCTCCTCTTTTCTGCTCTTGTTGCTTTTTGCTATTTTCCGTGACCATGAACTGTTGCCCTCTGCCATGTGCCACTCTGCCTTGGAGTCAGCTGATTGTAGACTGAAACCTCCACAAATTGTAAGATAAATAAATCTTTCCTTCCTCAATTTTGGGCTTTGGGTATTTTGTCTCAGCAGTGAGAGAAAAGTAACTAAGACAGAATTTGGTACTGGAGAAGTGGAGTCATTGCTGTGACTATACCTGACTATGTGGTTCAAGAGCCTTTGGAAATGGCTTGTGGGAAGAGTTTGGAAAGGTTCAGAGAGGTCACCAGAAAGAGTAGAGCTGGAATGCATTTGGCTGTTCTGTATGGGAGATTCTGGTCAGAGCTCAGAAGACCAGAAGGCTGATAGAAATCCTGCTGGTAAAGATCAAGCTCAGGAGGTTTCTGCTGGGAAGAAGGACTGCATTGGGTGCTGGACTCAAGATGATGTGTGTTATGGCTGGGCCGAAAGCTTTTCTGCATTTTGCTCCTGTCCAGAAATTTTGCATGAGACTGAGATTAAGGGCAGTGGGCTAATTAATCTGGCAGAAAAAATTTCAAGGCAGTTGAATGTTGGGGCAGTGGCATGGCTATTGTTGGGAGCTTTTAGCCAGACTTATGCTGAGAATCAAGAGCAAACAGGCCAGCAGGATAATTTAAAACACTGTGAGTTTGGCCATAAAGAAAAAAGTTCCAGTAAAGCCATGGACTGCAAAGATAAAGCTGAGGAGATCTCCACTGCTGAGAAGGAACAAGAGAATAAAAAAAATCGCCTGAGGGCATCAAAAGAAGCAGCAAGTCTCCACCCTTTGCAGCCTCAAAACTGCAAAGGCGAAAGACTTGGAGAAGAAAGCCACAGAACGCCATGTTCCAGAATGGCGGTGACACAGAGAATTTGTTCCTCAGAATCAGGTTCAGAGTGCCCAGCAATCCAGGCACTCAACCCCTGTGGACAAGAGAGAAGAAAGCTTGGCTATTGCTCCAGCTGGCAGTGTATCTTGGCATTATCCATGTTCTGCTGGCTTTAGGCTCATGTAGAATGCAAGAGTTCTGAGGTTAAGAAGACTTCCACCTTGATTTTAGAAGGCCTCGGAGGTCAGGCAGTGTGCTCCTGAGAAGGCAGTGTGTGAAGCGGTGAGTGAGAAACCAGAGGTTCAGTGGAGACCTCACAAATTTAGAAAAGCCAGGAACATGGATTGTCTAAGGAAAGCAGCAAGGAGGGAGCAAATTGGGCCTAAGAGAGAAGCCATGGAAGCTTTAACCACCAGAAGTGTCATAGGGGTGGGTCACTCAAGCCCTTTGGAGCTCGCAGTGTGCCACAAGTTACTTCAGATGCTGGATGTGGAACCACAGGACAATGTTTGTCCTGCTGGATGATGGACTTGCTTTGGTCCCAATGCTCTGTATCCTCCTCTTTGTACCCTTTAGAAGGGTAATGTTTATCTTGTACTTCTGAATGCTGGGAATGTTTAACTTTTCATTTATATGGGGGCTTACAGCTGAGAGTTTGCCTTACTTCTGGGAAAAGACTTGGTACTTAGACTTTCCAGCAATGCTGAAACTGTTAGGACTTTGGCAACTCTTGCAGATGGACTAAATGCTGTTTGTATAAAGGGATGTGCATGAGTCTTTGGGGGCCAGGGGTGGAATGTTATGGTTTGTGTCTGAATGTCCCCACAAAGCCTTGTGCAGTCATGGGATGGGATTCGATTCTAGAGTTTTTGATTGATCCATAGCCTAATGCTGGAATTATGGTGTGAGTGCCACACCTGCCCTGGGGTGTGTGGCTCCTGCATACAAAATAAGGGAGGGAAAGAGCCTTGCTCTCTTTCATTGTTCCCTTTTGCTCTTGTAGCTTTGGCTGTTTTCCACTGCAATGAATTGTTGCCCTCTGCCATGTGCCACTCTGCCTTGGAGCCAGCCGAGTATGGACTGAAACCTCCACAAACTGTGAGCAAAATAAACCTTTCCTTGCTTAATTTGCATGTCAGGTGTTTTGTCTCAGCAACGAGAGAAAAGTGACTAAGACACACAGTTTTAAGAGAATCAGTTCCCCGAGCTTTGCCTCTGCATGTATCCATTCCTAAGGCTGATTAGGAACCTGAATCAAGCAGCTTCTTTCCCATCTCCCCTTTATTCTCACTTTATACAAAAAGGAATACATCTCACCCATCACACAGACACACATACACACACACACACACACACACACACAATATAAGCTACACATTCATGTCAGAGTCGAGAACGAGTGATGGTGGTGACTGTTAAATACATTTTTTTTTCAGGTACTTTCCAAATCACATTTTTCAGCAAAATTGAAGGAGAATTACATTCAGTTGTTACCTGACAGATTATGAAACATATTTTAATGAAAAATCAGTATGTGATTCCTGGCACAAAATTCTGAACAGTGCCAAGGGTTGAGGCACCTACTTATACCTCGTCTATTTGTGTCCACTCACTGATATGAACATAATCTCCTCATGCTCAGAACTGTGTTTCAAAGAAGGATTGGGATGGATATTGAATCTTGAATTATTATTGTAGTAAATATGCATCCATGGGTACCTAAAGGTGTTTTTTATTGTTATTACATTTTCATTTATTATATTTACATGTCAAGTGAGAATAGTTTTTCAAGGCCATTCATTGTGTCACAATAAACTTTTTAAATGATTCCAAAATTGGAAAGTAGATACAGGGTGGTTGATTTTGATCAGTGTATGCTATATGTGTTTGTAGAAATGTAGAACTGCTTCCCATTAATATGCACAGTTAATACATGTTAATACAAAAATTTTAAAAATTAATAGAAACAAAATTTGTTATGGAGAAACAAGAGACTTTCAACAAAAGGCTTGCATTGGCTGCATGTACTTGAATAAAATCCTGTCGAGGAATGGGATTGAGTTATGATCTTAAGAAGAAAAGCCTGTTCAATATTTCTTTTAAATCAGAGATGCTGTATTTCTAATTATTATGATATTTAGGTATCCTTGCATGTCATTTTAAAAACTGACATCGCCATTCCACTTTTAAGTATCAGTATTTACATAGGCAAAATGTTAGCGTTTTCCTTTTTATGCTTATTAGGACGTGTATCTGTACGTGATTATCGCACTCATTGTGTGCAGCTGGTGCAGGTACAACACACAGCGTAACTCTTTTTGCTTCCCGTTTCCCTCTTTCCTTCCTCCTCCTTGCACCTCTCGTTCCCCTTCCCATTTGCAGAGGATCTGTCTCCTTATTTGTAATATATATCTTTTATTTTGCACCTTAAATTATTTATACTTAGGGTTTCTCACATGAGGGAAACCATGATGTATTTGTGCTTCTGTGTCTTGATTTACTTCACTTATCACTGTGCCCTCAAAGTGCACCCATTGTCCTACACATGATTTGAAATTATCCTTCTTTCTCACAGAGTAATACAGTGATCCCTCACCTATCAAGGGAGTTACATTCCAGAGACCCCTGAGATAGGTGAAATAGCAGCATTATATTTATTTTATTATTTATATATATTTTAAGGCCTCCTAAACCCTTCCCACAATCCTGCATGCCTTCCTGGGGAGACCATTCTTGCCAAAGCCTCGACTTGCAGCTGGGGTGGCACCTGAGAATACCTGAGTGAATTGGACTCTCACCTCCGAGGGCAGGAGGGGAGGATGGGGCAGGTGCAAATGGAGGGCTGGAGCTGGACCCAGCTGAGCTCAACAGCAGCCCGCACTGCTCACCCTCCCAGGCCAGCTCCCAGCCTCCTAGCACGGGCAGGGGCCGGGGATGGTGCCATGTGCCCTCCTTGCCTATGAGCAGCACCCAGTTGGTGCAGATCCACTCACAGCCAGGTGGCTCGGCCAGGCTCAGGCTGGCAGTAGTGGCACACTGCATTTCCACTGTGTACAGTATGGTATGCATCTACTGATGAAATACATACTGTACAGTATTTTATTTTGATTTAATATTCCCTTAATATGTTTGAATTAACATCTTTAATATTTTTTTATTTTAAATTTTTAGGCAAAAATAATGAAAATCACAAATATCGTATAAATACCTATATACAGCAAAATCCCACGATATAGCAAAAACTCCACAATACAGAATTAGATATATTTTTTAAAAAACCCTGTGATGCAGTGAAGCCACAATAAGTGAACAGGTGAGGGAGGACTGTGCTCCATTGTATACAAATACCACCTTTCTTTTTCTAATTATCTCTTGATGAACATGTAGGTTATATCCAAGATTCAGGTATTATAAGGTACATTGTCATGTACCTATCATTGTAACATAATGTACTTAACATTTTTGAGAAGGTAGCTAGAAGACTTGTTCAGTTGAATAGAGTTTCAATGTTTAGTTTTTTGAAAATCTGCATGCAGTCTATGGCCATAACATCCTGAATGCACCCGACCTCCTCTGAAAACCTCCATGTTGTTTCTCATAAAGGTTTTACTAGTTTACGATGCCACAAACAATGTAGAAGTGTTCCTTTACTCCAGAATCCTCATCAGCATGTTATTGTTTGATTTCTTAATAATAGCCATTCTTTCTGGAATCAGATAGAATCTAGTGTTTTAATTTGTATTTTTATTTGTATTTATGCAAATATTGTTGAGCATTTTTTTTCATAAATTGGCCGTTTCTACCTCTTCTGAGGAGTTTCCATCCTTCTGAGGAGTTTCAATTGCATATTTTTTGATTAGGTCCTTTATTGGGAGAGTTCAATTTTTTTTAGGTCTTTATATATTCTTTTCTTATTTTAAAAAATAAAAGAACAAAAACATATCAACAAACACACATATATTTACAAAATAACATAAGAGCAATACAAGCAATACTGAAATTCAGAGAAAGTGAGAGGAAATTAACAATGGTTGCTGTATTACATGTTGATTTCTTCAGAGTGGTTACTCAGGAAAACAGATATAGACATGTAACATTGATCAAATAATTAATAATTAACTGTTTCTTTCAATAAAGCAATAGAAGTCAGTAGTACAACTATGTTAGCTATCCTGTATATACATGGAAACATAATTTTCCCCTTCTTTCTTTCCTCTTTTCCCTCATCCCAGTTGTTCTTTACTTGTGAGCATTTTCCTTTCATTTCACAGTGTCTGTCATATCTCCTAATTTTATTCACTCTTTCAGGTTTGTACACTAGTAAGACATACATTGTTTACACATGCAGGTCTGGTTTATTTCACTTATGAGTATGGCCTCTAGTTGTGACCATTTACCTACAAAATCCTTGAGTTTATCTTTATTTATAGCTGAGTAATATTCTATTATATAAAAATACCACAACTTTTTTATCCATTTCTCAGTGGATGGACATTTGTGTTGCTTTCACAATTTAACTATTACAAATTGACTGCTCTAAACATGGGTGCACATATATCACTATGATATGATGTTTTCAGCTCTTCTGGGAAAATACCCAGAAGGGGAATAGCTGGGTTGAATGGGACCTCTAGTCCTAGTTTGCTGAGGAATCTCAAAACTGATTTCTACAATGGTTTCACTAGTCTGCATTCCCACCAGCAGTGGAGAAGAGTTCCTATTTCTCCACAGCTTCGCCAGCATTTGTTATTGGTTGATTTCTTAATTCTAGCCATTCTTACTGGGGTGAGATGAAATCTCTGTGTTGTTTTAATTTGCATTTCTCAAATGACTAATGATGTTGAACATTTTCTCGTGTATTTATATGCCACTTGTATTTCTTTGTCTGAGATGTGTGTATTCATCTCAAATGCCCATTTCTAGATTGGGTCTTTCAATTTGTGAGGGCTGATGTTTTTCTAATTTTTTGTAGGTTCCAGATAGAAGCACTTTGTCTGAGGGACAGTCAGCTAAAATTTTTTCCCAATTTGTGGGTTTTCTTTTTGCCCTGCTGGTGATTTCTTTACATGTGCAAAAACTTTTCAGTAAGATGAGATCCAAGTTATTCTTTGAAATATTTCCCATGTGGTTTGGTTTTTGTTCATGAACTCTCTGCCTACCCCTATGTCTTCAAGATTTTTACGTATTTTTTCCTCCAATAGATTTAGTGTTTCTGTTTTAATGTTGAGATCTGTGATCTATTTTGACTGAGTTTGGTGCATGGTAACAGTCTTGGGTCTATTTTCAATCTCCAGAAAGTGGCAAGGCAGTTTTTCCAGCACCATTTACTGAAGAGACTACCTTTCTTCCACTGAACTTGTTTGGCTCCTCTGTCAAAAATTAGGTGGCTGAGTGTGTTTGAGGTTGTGGCTGTTCCTATGTACATCATATTGTTGGATTTTGTTTCTTAATCCACTCTGCCAGTTTGTTTCTTTTGACTGGTGAATTAAGGCCCTTTACATTAGTGGTTATAACTGATATGTGTTGGCTTATATTTATCATATTATTTACTTGCTGTTAATTTCCTTTTTTCTATGTTTAATTGCTTGCTTTGCTTGAGGGTTCCTTTGTATTGTTGTTCTTGAAATTGTTGTCATTTCTTTCCTCTGTCTACAAAATCTTTTAGTACTCTTTGTAAGGTTGGTTTGGCACTCATGAAGTTCTTCAGTTGTTCTTTGTAGTGAAAATATTTTATTTCTCCATTAAATTTGAAGGATAGTTTTGCAGGATACATCAATCTTGGTTGGAAGCTGTTTTGTCTCGGGACTTGTGATACTTCACTCCAAGCTCTTCTCGATTGGATGGTTTGTGTTGAGAAATCTGCTGTGATTCTGATGGGCTTTCCTTTATAGATGATCTGTTTCTTTTCTCTAACAATATTTAATAGTCTGTTCTTTTGCAGCATGTCTGGGATCTTGATTATTATGTCTGGGTATAGTTTTATTTGGTTATGACTACTTGGAGTTCTATATGCCTCACTTGCCTGTAGGTCAGAATCTTTTTCCATGCTTTGGAAATTTTCTACTAGTATTTCCGCAAATATTCTCTTTAAGTCATCTGTGTTGCCTCCTGCTGTTTTGTTGACTCCTATTAGTCTTACGTTATTTCTCTTTGCCTCGTCTTGCAGCTGTTGAATTGATTTTTTCCTGGTTCCTTGTTAATTTTAAGAGATCCTTCCTTTTGCAATTATTAGCTGCCATGCTGTCTTCAAGAACTGAAATCCTATCTTTGGCTTCATTCGAACAATTCTTCCAGCTTTCAGTGGAAGTCTTGATTTCTTGAAAATCTCTTTGAATCTGTTTCATGCATTGTAGTTCACTCCTGTATTTTTTATTTAGCATTTCCATCAGTTTCCTATGCTCATCTATTTTATATATATATATATATATATATATATATATATAATCTTTAGATGTGCTGAGCAATTCTTTCATTATTGTTGCCATTTCATTTTTTACCTGAGACATTATTTCGATCTAATGTCTTCTATGGCCTGATGGAGTTGTTTTTTACTTCCATTGCAATCATTTCAGCCATTTCAGGGATGTTTCTATCAAGTTCTCCTATGTCAGTGTCTCCTGGACTTGTTCTGGGGGGGTGGAGTTCTGAGATTGCATTTTAGTTCTTTGTCTTGTCATGTTTGATGCCGGAGGCAGAGTGCCAAGTCTTCCTCTTCCCTGGTAGCTCAGCAAAGGTCACAAGCATCAGTAGTTATCCTGGTGGTCAGACTTGTCCCTCAGTGGCTGCTGAGATGGACTGCTCTCTCTGGGGTCTTTTGGTGCTTGGCAGAGTGTACATAGCTCTCCCAGGTCCCAGACAGGAACCAGGATGTCTGCAGATTGCAGACTTTCTACTCAGGTGTTCCCAGGCAGCTCAGGGCACACATATGACCCAGAAGCAGGCTGCACTGGTGGCGTGATCATGGACCGCTTGGTCCTGCTGTCCCCAGACAGTTCAGGGCACAAGCAGAACTTAGACATGAACCACAGTGTCAGCAGTTCATGGACCACCTGAGCTAATACCTCTGGCAGCTCAGGGCACATGCAGGGAGGGCCCAGATGTGAACCCTGGTGTTAGTGGTTTGTGAGCCTTCTGAGCCAGTAGCTCCTGCAGCACTCAGTACATGGAGGGCCTACATATTTTATTTTAAAGAGAAAAAGCAATAACAAAATATCAACAATAAAGACAAAAACAAAAACAAAAAGAAAAACACTAAAACAATTGAAACAATGCAGGATTTCAAAACAAGATGATAGAAATTAATAATAGTTATATTCATTTTTTTATTTTAAAGATAAAACAATGAAAACACAGTCGAAGATACACAGACATTTGCAAGATAACCAAAAACAATACAAACAATACATATTTTCAGACCGGGTGATAGGAAATTAACAATGGTTGTATTACATATTGATATGCTCAAAGTGGTTACTCAGATAAACAAATATAGGCCTGTAAGATTGATCAAACAATTAATCATTAACTAGTCATTTCAATAAAGTAATAGAAATCAGTAGTACAACTATCTTAGCTATCCTTTGTATACCTGTATATTTTTCCCTTTTTCTTTCTTTTTTCTTTTCCCTTATTCCAGTTGTTCCTTCCTTTGAGCAATTCTATCTCTTTCATAACTATTGTACCTTTTAGATTTTATTCACTCTTTTGGGTTCTTACACTAGTGAGACAATATGGTGTTTACACATGTGGGTCTGCTTTATTTCACTTATGAGTGTGGTCTCTAGTTGTGACCATTTACTTATAAAAGCCCCAAGGTTTTCTTTCTTTATAGCTAAGTAATGTTTTATTATATAAAAATACCACTACTTTTTTAACCATTCCTCAGTTGATGGGCATTTGGGTTGCTTCCATAATTTTGCTATTACAAATTGTGATGCTATAAACATGGGTGTACATATATTGCTGTGATATTATATTTTCAATTCTTCTGGAAAAATACCCAGAAGGGAAATAGCTGTGTTGAATGAGACCTCTAATCCTAGTTTACTGAGGAATCTCCAAATTGATTTCTGCAGTGGTTTCACCAGTCTATACTTCCACCAATAGTGGAGAATGGTTCCTTTTTCCCCACAGCCTCTCCAGCATTTGTTAATGTTCGATTTCTTGAAGATAGCCATTCTTTCTGGCGTGAGATCAAAAACCACATGATCATCTCAATAGATGAAGAAAAAGCTTTTGATAAAGTGCAGTACTCATTCATGATTAAAAAAAAAAAACAAACCCTACAGAAAATAGGAATAGATGGTCTTTACCTCAGTCTGATCAAAGCCATCTATCACAAACCAAGAGCCAACATCATATTAAATGGACAAAAACTGAAAGCTTTCACTTTAAAATAAGGAACAAGACAAGGATGTCCACTGTCATCACTCCTATTCAACATAGTTCTGGAATCATTAGCCAGAGCAATTAGACAAGACAGAGAAATAAAAGGAATAAAGATAGGAAAGGAAGAAGTGAAATTATCATTATTTGCAGGTGACGTGATACTCTACATGGAAGACCCCAAAAAAGTCCACCAAAAGGCTCCTAGAATTAATAAACAAATTCAGTAGTGTAGCTGGATACAAAATCAACACTCAGAAATCAATAGCATTCTATACACAAACAATAAACACACGGAGAGAGAAATTAAGGAAACCATACCTTTCACCATAGCATCCAAAAATAGTTGCTATATTTTAAATGATAGTCCTCTCTCTGAGGAGTAGCTCTCAGAAAAGGTTTACAAAGTCTGTGTTTTGATATTTATTAGTTGTTTCCTTTGCTGTGAAGAAGGTTTTTACATTTGATATAAACCCACTTGTTCACTCAATATTATTTCTTATGAAGTTAGAATTGTACTTAAAAGCAAAACCACTTAACTGTAGCTGTATCTTTACAAGTTTACCTGTTTTATCTTTCAGCAGACTTTGTCTTATATCTAGCTTTGAGGTCCATATCGCTTTCACTTTAGTACAGGGTGAAAAATATAGATCTGGGTTTATTCTTCAGGATATGTGTAAGCAGTTTTCCCAGAATCATTAGCTGAAGAAGCTATCTTTCTTCCAGCATAAGTTTGTTGTCCCTTTGTCAAAGCTCAGAGAGTAGAATGTGCTGTCATTGTTCATTCATCCACTGTTTGGTTCCATTAATTCATACATCTCTTTTTCTGCCAGGATCATGCTGTTTTAATCACTGTAGCTTTGTAATATAACTGGAAATCCAGGATTGTGCTGCCTCCTGCTTTGTTCTTTTTGCGAAGGGTTGCTCTTTGCTATTCTGGGTCTCTTCTGGTTCCCTATAAATTTTAGGGTCTTTTCTAGTTATGTAAGGAATACTGCTGGCATTTTTATCGGGATTACTTTAAATCTACATACCTATTTTGGTATGAGGACCATTTTAACAACATTGGTTCTGCCTGTCCAGGAAGAAGGGACACCTTTCCATTTTCTGGTGTCCTCTTTGATTGCCTTTTTCAGAGTATTTAAATTTTCACTACAGAGGTCTCCACTTCCTCGGTTAAGTCAATTCCTAGGTATTTAATTTTCTTGAATCTGTTGTGATTGATATGGTTTTTCTAAATTCTTTCTTCATGGCTTCATTATTGGTGTATAGGAACATCACTGATTTTTGTATGTGTTGATTTTTAATTCTGTTATGTTCTTGAATTGCTTTATTAGTTCCAAGAGTGTTTTGGTGGAATTTTTAGGTCTCCTATGTAAAATTTCATGTCATTTGCGAATAACAGTAGTTTGACTTCTTCCTTTCCCATACATCCCTTTTACCTTGTCTTTCATGACTGCTCTGGCAAATGTTTCAAGTACCGTGTTGAACAAAAGTAGTTCCAGTGAACATCACTGCCTTATTCTTCATTTTGCAAGACAAGCTACCGGTTTTCCCTATTTAATATGGTGTTAGTGGTAGGTTTCTCATAAATGGCTGTTACCAGATTGTGAAAAGATCCTTCTATATCTTTTTCAGGGGCTTTTTGAAAAATCATGAATGCATATTAGTTTTTATTTTTTCTGCATTGTTTCAGATTGTCATGATTTTTTATCCTTGTTTATTTGCATGTCTTCAATCAATTCTTGCATTCCTGGGATGAAGCACACTTAGGATGTATAATTTTTTTAAAGATTTGTTACATTCTGTTTGGCAGTGTCATGAAAGGGATTTTTGCATCTATATGCATCAAATAAATTGGCCTGTAGTTTTCTTTTTTAATTGATTCTTTTCTGATTTTGGAATCAAGGTAATGTTACCTTTCAAGAGTGAGCTTGGCAGTATTCCTTCTCTTTCAATTTCATTAAGGAGTTTGAGGAATATTGGTATTAGGTCTTTTCTAAAGTACTTTAAGAATTCAGTGATGAATCTGTTCTGGGCTTTTCTTAGTCTTTTTTTTTTTTTTGGTCTTTTTGAGACAGGATCTCACTATGCAATCCAGGCTGGCGTTGGGCTCCCTTTGTAGCCCAGAATGGTCTCAAACTCTCAACAATCCTCCTGCCTCAGCCTCCTGAGTGCTGGGTTCTTAGTTGGTAAATTTTACTAATGCCTCAGTTTCCTTGCCTCTTACTGAACTTTTCAGGCTTTCTGCATCTTCTTTGGTCAGTTTTGGTGATTCTTGGATGTCTTGGAGTCTTTCCATTTCTTTTAGATTCTTCAGTTTTTTGAAGTCCAGGTTTTATTTTTTTTTTATTTTGGTTTTTCTCCGGTACCGGGAACCAAACTCACGACGTTGCGCTTGCCAGGCAGGCGCTTTTGCCGCTGAGCTAAATCCCCAGCCCCTGAAGTCCAGGTTTTAGATATAGGTATGAGTAGTATTCTAAGTTTTGGCAGTGTCTGTTGTGATTCTGGCATTTTATTTATAATTGCATTGACGTAAGTCTTTTCTTTTTTTTTTTTTTTTTTGTAAATTTGGCTAAGTGTTTATCAATTTGTTTATTTTTTTGTAAAGTTTCTTTTATAAATTGATTCTTTGTACTTTTTAAAATCTCAATTTCATTCATTTTCACTGTGGTCTGTATAATTTCTTCTCTTTTACAAGTTTTGGATTTGGACAGTTTTTGTTTTCCTGGAACCTCATGATGCATTGCTGGGTTGCTTATGTGGGCTCACTATGTTTTTCTAATGTGGGTATTCACAGCAATAAATTTCACTCTTAGGACTGCTTTCCCTGTGTACCTTAGGCTCTGATATATTTTACTCATTGTCATTGTATTGTAAGAACTACTTAATTCCTTATTTGACTTCTTCCATGACCCACTGATTATTTAAAAGTGGATATTTTATATCCCTGTGTTTGCAAAATATTTATTTTTTCTTTTCCCACTAATTTCTAGTTGCATCAAACTATGATCCGATAATGTGCATAGGATAATTGTGATGATCTTGTATTTATTTAAGCATGTTGTATAGTGTAGTATATGGCCTGTTTGGGAGATATGCTGTGTGTTGCTGGAAAGAATGTGCATTCTTTTGTTGCAAGGTGGAACACTCTCTGGATACCTATTTTTTCCATTCATTCAAAGGTGTGGCTTAACTCAGATATTTCCTTGTCAGTTTTTTGTTTAGTTGATATATGTGTAACAGTAGGGGATTAAGGTCTTCCAATATAATTGTGTTGGTGTTTGTCTGATCTTTTATGTACAGTATTGTTTGTTGTCCTGTTAACTGATGTATATAAACAACATTTAGAATTGTATTCTTGTTATGGTTTATGTCTGTGTGTCCCCCAAAGCCTCATGCGGCCATGGGGCAGGCTTTTAAAGTTTGATTATGGGTGTGAGAGCTGCACCCGCCCCGGAGTGGATAGTTTGCATATGTAAGGGAGAGGAAGAGGGTGCTTGAGGCCATTCTGCCCTCGTGCCTGTTTTGTTGCTTTTGCTGTTGTCTGCCACCCTGAGCTGTAGCTCTCTGCCATGTGCTACTCTGCCTTATAATTTGCCAGGTATGGACTGAAACCTCCACAAACTGTAAGCAAAATAAACTTTTACTTCCTTAATTTTGGGTGTCAGGTATTTTGTCCCTGCAACGAGAAAAAAGTAACCAAGACAATTCTCTTCCCCTTTGAATTGTTCCTTTACCCAATATTTAGTGACCTTCTTTCCTTTTTGGTCAGTTTTGGCTTGAAGTCCACTTTTAAAATTGAATATAAGGTTGGGGATATAGCTTAGTGGAACAGCACCTGCACAGGCAAGCACAAGATCCTGAGTTTGGTTCCCAGTACCCGCCCCCCAAAAAAAGAAAAGAAAATTGAATATATACTCCTACTTGCTTTCAAGATCGAAGCGTGGAATATTGTTTTCCATCCTTTTACTTTTAGTTTTCAAATATATTTTTGGATTTAAGGTGTCTCTTGTATGAAGCATACTGCTCAGTTTTTTTTTCAATCCAATCTGCCAATCTAGATCTTTTGATTTCAGTATTGAAAACTGTGTTAGTTACTTTTCTCCTTACTGAGATAATACCCAGCACCCAGAAGTTAAGGAAAGAAGGATTTATTTAGCTCACAGTTTGTAAAGATTACAGTCCATAATTTGCTGGCTGTAAGACAGGGCAGCTTCACAGAAGAGCAGAAGGTAGCAAAGCAACAAGGGACCTTAAAGGTGTCTTTCTGCCCCTTTTATCTTATCCAGGCTGATTTCACACCCTTAATCCTAGAGCCCTTGTGCCTAACGTTGCACCACGAATTAAACCCAGCATCACACACTCTAGATCCAGCCACCTCTGAAAAAGCTCCACCTATGAATACATGAGGCTTGGAGGGGACATCTAGACCCAAGTCATAATAAAACCATTTACATGGAAAGTTATTCCTGAAAAGAATTAATTTTTTGTTGTCCTTGTGTGGGTTTTTTTTTCCTGTTACTGATTCCTTCATTTCCTTCTTTGGCTTAATTGTTCACCTTGTTTTTTTGTTTGTTTGTTTGTTTGTTTTGTTTTTTTCTGGTACCAGGAATTGAACTCACAACATCGTGCTTGCCAGGCAGGCACTGTGCTGCTGAGCTAAATCCTCAGCCCCCACCTTGTTTGATGTATTATTATTCAGTGAGTCTCAAAGCTTGGTGTATTACTATTCAGTGAGATTGCCAGCCTCATTATCTCTCTCTCGGGTATCCTTCATAATTTGTAGGTTGCTGGTTTGGTGGTCATGAATTTATTAATGTGTTCTTTGCCATGAGAAGTCCTAATTTCTCTATCAATTTTGAAAGATAGTTTGCAGGATGTATTGGTCTGGATTAAGAGCTGTTTTACTTTAAGGCTTGAAATACTTTACTCCAAGTTTTCTTGGCCAGTAAGGTTTGTGTTGACATTTCTGTAATTCTAATGGGTTTATCTTTACAAGCAATTTGATACTTTTCTCTGAAAGCTTTTTTGATTTTGTCTGTTGGACTTCTGGGATTTTGACTATGGTGTATCATGGAAAAGTTCTTTTCTGGTCATAGTATTTGGGACCCTATATGCTTTGCCTACCTGTGTTGATTTCTGTCAGTATACATGGAAAGTTTTCTATTCCGATAGCTGTAGACAGATTTTTGTAGTATTTTATAGTCTTCTCATTTTTCTCTAACTCCATAATCTTAGGATAGTCCCTCTTTGTGTCATGTAGCAGCCACTGACTCCATTTCTTCGGCTCCCTGGGATTCTTAAGATGTCTTGGTGTCATGTTCATCAGCCCTGTCTTCTCTTTTTGACATATTCACCTCACACTGGTCACTTCTCCAGGTCGTTATTTCAACAGAGTTTTTTATCTTTTGGATTTCTGTTTGGTTTATTTTTATGAACATTAGTTCTTTGCTAAATTAGTCATTCATGTTTTGATTATTTCTGCTATGTTATTATTTGTATCGTTTTTAAGCTCACTACCACTATTTTACTAAGACTATCATCTGTTTAATTATATTATTTTGGAGCTAGGCAAATTTGTTCATCTCTTCTTTGATATGTAACCTTGTATAATTTTGCCATTTGATTTTTTTCTATCCTCCTCATAAATGACCATTGGGTCTGCTATGTGGGAGAATACAAAGGTTTTCCAGGCATTTGTTGCCTTGTTTCCTCATGTGTCCATCGTGTGTGTGTGTGTGTGTGTGTGTGTGTGTGTTTGTGGTTGTTTTGCACTGTTTTGTGCTGAGGCTCAGTTAGAGTAAAAGGACTTTGTTGCTAAGGTGGTTATCTCTTTAGTTCATGTCTGCTTTCCAGCAATGTAATCTTGACCTTGCGTTTGGTATTTATCTAGCTCTTCAACGTACTCAGCCTGATAGGATCAGACCTGGATGCTGCTTTGCAAGGAGGGAATCCTTACTGGCTATAACGATGTCAGCAGATCCAATCATATATCAGTCATGCACATTAGCACTTGTTTGAACAATTTCATTTTTTTTTCAAGACCTCTACAGACTGCACTCTACTGCTACTCACAGACTGGAATGAATATGGAGAGAAAGGAAAAGAAGAAGAAGAAAAGGAATAGGCTAAGTCAGAAAGAAAAAGAGAGAGAAGAAATACTGATAGGTTAAAAAAACAGAAGATCACTGTGTTGGAACCATATAGCTTGAGTGAAGGACTAGTGTTGGGGGGTTTAAGAGAACGTTTTTGGGAACAGAAGTAGGAATGCAGGAGAGACATGTACTTTGAGACTGGGCGAAGATGTAAGATTGTTGGAACTGGTTGATTTGCCCAGTAATTAATTTATGTTTGGATCCCTTGGCACAGTTTTGGAGCCTGTGAAAGGTACTGTTTAAGTCAAAGCACTGAGAGCTGAGGATGTAGCTCAGTGGCACAAGCGCTTACCTGGCAAGCATGAGGTCATGAGTTTGATTCCCAGTACCAAAAAAAAAAAAGTATTAAATCAAAGCACTGCTTAATTCTTCTCCTTCACAGATCCACAAACCTCTTACATATATTTCAGATGAGAGGCAGGAACATAAGGAGATGAGGAAGAGGAAGATAGAGGAATGAAGAGGGGGAATGCAAAGACAAAAAGAAGGGAGAAATAATGAAATGAAATGAAATGAAATGAAATGAAATGAAATGAAATGAAATGAAATGAAGTGAAATGGAATGAAATGAAAAGAACACGGGAAAACCCATGCCATTGCGAAAGCACAAAATCGAAACACCCTCACCGTCCCATTTCTATTGCAGTCTGAGTTCAGTCTCACATCTCGGGTGACACCCACCCCAGCAGTTCCTTTCACTGCCTGCCTGCCAGCCAGGGGCTCGTCCAGTGGATGGGTCTGTGGGCCACCTCTCCGTGACCAGCAGTGCTCTTGGCTGGCTGACTACAGGCCTCAGTCTCTCTCTGACTATGCGCCCTGGATAGACCACCTCAGTTAACTTGAAGGGGGAAAGGTGTGGCGTAAGTGGCCCAGCACCCAGTTTTCTGTCGCTCCTTTCCCTGCAAGGCACATTCCACATTCACTGCGCTCCCCTCAAGTGCCTTTGGCCTAGCGCATCCCCCATGCACTCTCACCTGGTGCCACTGGGTGTCTCTGCTCCCAGCCCTTTTCCAGTCCCTCTCCCCAGACTGTCACTCTGAGCGAAAACTTAGTGAAGGCCAAGGCTCCCTGCTTTCAACAGCCTTGTCAAGGAGGGTTGGGGGCTCCCGTGTGGGTGCAGGCTGCATGCAGGGTGTCCCAGCGCACAGCACCTCAGGTGTGGAGAAGGAAAGGGACAGTACTTATTTCTGGGGAAGTCTGGTCTTTCCACAAGGTTCTGGGTCTTTCCCCAAGGTTCTCCCAGCCCACAGATACATGCTCTCGCACTGTTCTCTGGACTTCAGTTTCTGTGATGTTCTGGTTCGTGAAAGTCTCACTTGCTCTGTTCCTCTTGCTGGTGGAGACAGGAGAGTGACTGGGAGTTGACCCATCCACAGAGGGATGCCACTGCTCCTAAGAACCCGGTTCTCTCCCAGGACCATGTGCCTGCCGGACCTGGGGCTATGTCAAACCCGGAGCAGCCCAGCTTGCCTCTTGAAAGCCTCCTGGTGCCGGACTTCGGGCCAGGGAGTTTCTCCTGTACTATATCTCCTGCATTTGAATTTCTCTATGGCCCCTGCCTCAGTGAGCCTCTTTTCCTCTGCTGTGCGTATCAGACTCTCTCATTTTTGCTGCCACCTCCTAAGATGATCTCTCAGCTCTAAGATGATCTCTCATCAACCTGGAAGCTCTCTTGAGAATACTAGCTGAAGTCTAAATTCTTATTAGAATGGTCTTACATAGGGTCTAGGAATATATGGGCAAATGCGTGCTTTCAAAAACACTGATTTAGATGAACAGCAATGAAGCATCATCCTTAACAGAAATCAGCAACGATAATATCCATCATATTTTGGCTCATATAATATTATGTCCTTGTAAATTGTGTGAGAGAGGGATGACAGGGGAGAGGAAGCGAGGAGAAAAGAGGGAGAGAGTGAGTGTGAAAGACAGCAGGATTTTTAGATCTGGTAGAAAAGCAATAATGGTGTCTCAGTAATGATTTTGCTTGTGTCCTCTGGATGAGAACTTCTGTCTAACAGATTGCTTCAGGATAAAGGGATTTATTTTCTTCAAAGTTGTGCAATCACCATGACTACAATTAAGACCATGACTATGACAATGACGACGATGACTCCTACGATTGCATTGCATAGACGAACCATGTTTTGGCACAGGAAGTAGCCAGTGTTTCATGGGTCCTTCTAGGCCATAGTTTAGTAGTCAAATTTGTAAGACCACATGTGATTTTAACTTTATCTGGGTTGATATCTACTCCGTTACCTATGTAGAATACTATTTTACATTTTAGTATCTTGCTTGCATTGATGCTTCCACATTCTAGATATGAAATTTTTGTTTTCATAACATGTCTGCCCTGGAATAGGAGGAAAGCATTCTCACTTTCAGCTCTCTTTGCTTTTAATTGGTGAGAACAAAAGTTTTCCAATAAACAAAAATCACACAGATGCATACACATATTGCATTTTGAATGAGGACATAATGAACCAGCATTATTCACTTAGAGAACATGGAGAAAATAAATGATTAAAAGTAATTCCATTATTCAAATGTCATGATCTACTTTGATGTACTGTATGAATTGGTAGGAAACCAGAAAATTTGAAATTTAATTCAAAGGAAAAATTTTAATAAAAGCGAGAACATTTTGTTAAATTTTCCTCCAATGATATTTAGCCAATAGCTGTTTTTCATACATTTTCATATTTATTAATCATGGAGATATTAAAATAAAAGAGTGTCTGTGATACTGGATATTTTGTCTTCTTCGTATTCCTTATTTTTACATGCTATTAATTTTTAAATAATTTATACTCTTTTAGCTTACATTTCATTGTAAACCATTATATCTAATGAGTGTGCTTACCTCTGATTGTATTTTCTCTTTTGTTTTTCTCTCTGGTCATACAAATGTACCACATTTTCTAAACTCCTTTTTATAATGTGATCATGTCACTGCTTCCAGCATGGTGAATATGAGGTAAACTCAACCCTTTCTCAGACTAGATGATAGTCTCCAAAGTCCAGATCATTTCTCCCTTTTCATTGACTGGATGAAGAGGAATTGAAAGACTTAGAGGCAGGTGAGTTCACAATCTCAGAAGACCTGAGGACCTAGGCGGCTGCGTGAAGCAGTGTCCACATATCTGCCTTCTCTGATATAAGCAATAAAACGTAATTGTAGGAAACAAATAAAATGGAGTGGTGTATATGTCAAAAATCAGTTATCCTTTAAAGGTGAGGCCTCACTGTGTGGGTACTGTTGACCCGCAGCTTGATTAACATGACCTTACCTACGGCACCCATCACTTCAAGCCATTCTTCTTGTAATCACCAGGGAAATTCTTGCACCGAACAGCATTTGATGGCTGCTTATTCCTGAATTTTTCACTCAGCTCAGTGTCTCTAGTAGAGTTCAGTTTCTGTTCCCCTTGATATTTTAAGGTGTTTATTTTTTCTCATTTTCTTTTGCATGTTTTCCTTGCTTACAAATTGCGTTTTTCCTGCCTGATCCTGGGACATTTCCATGTTGTTTCTGACCCTTTTCTGACTTCCCAGTCCCTTTCGCATGTGTGTCCCTGGTCCTCCCGCTCCCAGACCCATTTCCCACCCCTGTCCCTTATTCACGTTGTCCTGCCTGTGCAAAGTCACACTCCAAGCAAATTTCCTCCAGTGTCGTCATTTATTTATGCATTTTACTGAAATGGATTCAGACTTCTTTTTAGAAGCTGTTTGTTAAAAGGATGTCCCTGATTGCTAGTTCTTCCTCAGTCTCTCCTGCATTTCCTTATTTAGCTTTATATTTTCCTGATAATTGCAGCTATCTTGTAGCTGATATGTCCATTCATTTGCTCACTTTCTGTTCCCTTCTCTACAATGCAAACTTGCTGAGAACAGAGGACTTTTCTGTTCTGTGCTATTTGTACTACCCAGAGCAGCTCCTGATTGGTACCTTGTGCCCAGCAAACAGATGAGTGAATCAGTATCTCAACCCTTCTGAGTTTCTGTTGCTGATGATTCAAACCAAAAGCAAAAGCATTTTCAGTAGTTTCACCTACACTACCTCATTTGAGTCTTTGCTTCTCTCTTTCCCTCACTATGTCTCTCGCTCCTTCCCTTTCGCATACTTGATTACATAGAAACCCAAGTGGTGGCTCAGAATTACGTCTTATGCCGTCATGGTGGCAGCATTGGAATCCGTGTCCTTTCACTCCTGCCTTTCGATGACTGCTACGTTTTGCACACAGCATTAGACTGCTTCCAGATTCAGTCTTATGTACAGTAACAAACCAATGTGCCTTTAGCATTTTTCAGTACTTCCAATTGCTACAACTTAATTATAAATGTTTTGAAAGAGCAGATCATATTCTAACATTATAGGGAAAGACTGCATTTGCTTAAATATTACTATTAATTTACCTATTTTCATTGTAGAAAATGAATGTTGCATATTTTATTGCATTGCCACGTAAATTTTTACAATGGAACATGATGTGTTGGTATGTATCAGTCTTATTTTCTAGTCTTATTTGGATTAAATATGCAAATACGTTCAGTGTTCATTGGCTCTTAGTCCTTTTGTGGTGTATCTTTCTTCTTTTGTGGCATATCTTCTCATTCTGAAGTGAATACTGTTTTTTTTCCTCTTCCCTTCCCCCTCTTCCCCTCCTTATTTACAAAAGCTGTGTTTCTATTTTTTCTTTCTTTTCTCTTCCTTCCATTCCCTCCATGTGTGTCTGATTTATTTGACTTAAAAGTATGTCCTCAAAGTGCGTCCGTTTACCTAGAAATGTCTCAAGTTTATCTTTCTTTATGACTGAGTAGTACTCCATTGTATAAAAAAACACCTCTTCTTTATCCATTTATCAATTGATGGGTGCTGAGGTTGTTTCCAAGACTTAGCTATTACTAACTGTGCTGCTCTGAAATAGATGCGCATATATTTCTGTGGTATTATGCTTTTAATTCTTTTTGAAGATAGCAAGAGGGGAATGGCTGGGTCAAATGAAAGCTCTAGATTTAGTTTTTTGAGGATTCTTCACCTTGATTTCCACAGATTTCAACAGTGGTTGCACCAGCCTACGCTCCCACCAACAGTAGGGATAGCTTCCTTTTTCTCCACAGCCTCACCAGCATTTGTATAGGTTGATTCCTTGATGATTGCCATTCTTTCTGGAGTAAGGGGAAATCTCAGGGTTGTTTTAACTTGCATCTCAAATGACCAGTGATGCTGAACATTTTCTCATATATTTATTTGGCTTTTCTACTTTTTCATCTGGGAAGTATCTACTTATTTCAGATGTCTATTTTTTGGATTTGGTATTTAAATTTGTGGCATTTGATTTTTTTGAGTTTTTTATGTATTTAGATGTTAGTTTTTTTGGTCTGAGGAACAGCTAGAAAAAATTTTCCCCACTCTGTGGGTTATCTCTTCATTCTGTTGATGATTTATTTTGCTGCGCAAAAGCTTTTCAATAACATGAGATCGCAGTTGTTGATTCTTTGTGATATTTCCTATGTGATCAGGGTGTTTTTCATAGTTTTTCCCTATACCCATGTCTTCAAGAGTTCTACCTATTCTATTTTCCAGTAGATTTAGTATTTCTGTTTTAATATTAGATCTTTCATCCACTTCAATTTGAGTTTAGTATGTGACAAGAGAGACCTGACTCTAGTTTTAGTCTTCAGCATATGGAAACCAATTTTTCCCACACCATTTATTAAAGAGGCTATCTTTCTTCCAGTGAACATGTTTGGGTCCTGTGTCAAAGATAAGGTGGCTGTGGGTGTTTTGAATTGTTTCTGCATCTTCTAATCTGTTCCATTGATCCTCAGGTCTGTTTTTTCCCAGTACTATCCTGTTCTTATCATAGTAACTTTGAAGCATATTTTTAAATCAAGGATTGTGATACCCACTGCCTCAGCTTTGTTGCCCAGAATTATTTTCGTTATGCTGGGCCTCTTCTGGTTCCAAATGACTTTTAAGATTGTTTTCTCAAATTCTATGAGGTATGCTGTTGATATTTCGATTGGGATTGAACTAAACCTGTATAACAATTTCAGAAGTATGCCATTTTCACTATATTAGTTCTTCCTACCCAAAAGCAAGGGATATCTTTCCATTTTCTGATATTGTCTTTTTCAGGTTCCCAATAATTTTTTTTTCAGTGCTATTATGAAACGTGTGGTTTCCTTAATTTCTCTCTCAATGAGTTTGTTATTTGTGTACTGTAATAGTATTGATTTTTGAGTGGTGACTTTGTATCCAGCTACACTACCGAATGTGACTATTAAGTGTACAAGTCTTCTGGTGAAGTTTTTGGTGTCTTCTGTGCAGAGCATCCTGTCTTAAGTAAATAATGATAATTTAACTTCATCTTTTCCTATTCATCTTCTTTCTCTTGTCTCATTGCTCTGGCTAATGTTTCCAGAACTATATTGCATAGGAGTGGTGATAGTGGACATCCTTATCTTGTTACTGATTTTAGATTGGAAGCTTTCAGTTTTTATCCATTAGTATGATTTTGGCTGTTGGTTTGTCATAGATAGCTTTTATCAGATTGAGATAAAGGCCATCTATTCCAATTTTCTGTAGGGTTTTTATCATGAATGGATGTTGGACTTTGTCAAATGCTTTTTCTGCCCCTACCAAACATGTGATTTTTGTCCTTGACTGTGTTCATATGATTTATTACATTTATTGATTTGTATATATTGAAATATCACTGCATCCCTGGGATAAATCCTACTTGGTCACATTGTATAACACTGTATAGCATGTTTGTTTATGATTTCCTGCATTCTTTTTGCTAGTATCTTTTTGAGGAATTTTGCATCTGTGTTCATTCGGGAGATTATCTTTTAGTTCTCTTATTTCGGTTGTATTCTTCTCTGGTTTTGGTACCAGGGTAATGCTTGACTCCAGGAGTGAATTTGGAAGTATTTCTGACATTTCAATTTCATTAAAGAATTTGAGGAGTAGTGGCATTACATCTTTCTAAATTCCTTGTAAAATTCAGCAGTGAATCCTGGGTCTTTAGCACCTGGGCTTTTCTTGGTTGGTAAGTTTCAAATTATATCTTCAATTTCATTGACTGTATGTTATGGCTTATGTCTAGATGTCCCCCAAAGCCTAATATGGTCATAGGACTTTTAAAAGGTAGTTGAATCTAGAGTGTGTGATTGATTGGCAGTGCAATGCTGGGATTAAAGTTGGATAGTTATGGGATCAGTCCACTGATTGGATTAGTACCGCCTTAATCCTGGTGGAGTGGATACAGTATAAGAGGAAAAAAGGCTTTTCTCCCTCTCTTTCTTGTTGCTCTTGCACTCCCATGAACTGTTGTCCTCTGCCATGTGGCACCCTGCCTTAGAGCCAGCTGATTATGGACCGAAACCTCTAAAAACTGTGAGCTAAATAACCCTTCCCTCCTTTAAGTGTGGCTGTCAGGTATTTTCCCTCAGCAATGAGAGAAAAATAGCTAAGACACTGATGTTGGGTTGCTTAGAAATTTTTATATCTTCTTGATTCAGTTTTAGTAATTCCTGTTTATCTAGGAATCTGTCCATTTCATCTGTGTTTTCCATGCTGTTTGACTATTAGTTCTCAAAGTAGGTATTGAGGATCTTCTGGATTTATGCAGGATCTGCAGGATCTATTGTGATTTCCCCCTTTTGATTCTTAATTGCATGTATTTGAATCTTTCCTTTCCTCTTTTTGGTAAGTTTGGGCTTGACTTGCCCTTCTTTTTCTAGAAGTTGGAGGTTTACCATTATTGATAGTTTGAGCTTGCTCTGTTTTCCTGATGTGGGAATTCACTGTTATAAATTTCCCATGTAGCACTACTTTCATTGAATCCCATGAGTCCTGATGTGTTATAATGGCATCATCATTTAATTTCTTCTTTAATTTCATCTGTGACTCATTGGTTGTTTGGGAAGGTATTACTTAATTTCCATGTGTTTATGTAATTTTTGTGATTTCTTTCATGATTGTTTTCCAGTTTCATTGCACTATGGTCTGATAATATTCATGGGGTAATTGGAATTCCTTTGCATTTACCTAAGCATATTTCTTGAGCAAGTATGTATTTATTTTGGAGAACATCCCATGCACATCTGAGAAGATTATGTATTATGTTGTTGTTGTTGGAACACTCAATATCTACTAAGCTTATTTGTTCACAGGTTTGCTTGGGTTCTGGTATTTTTGTGTTGATTTTTTTGGTCTAGTCGATGTATCTGATTGTGACAGTGGGGCACTGAGGTCCCCTATTACAATTGTATTAGTGCTTATTTGATTTTTCATGTCCATTAATGTTTGTTTTGTATAACTGGTATGTCAGTGTTTGGTGCATGTATATTTATGATTGTTATCTCTTCCTCTTGGATTTTTTCCTTAACAAGAATGTAGTGACCTTCTTTGTCTCTCTTTATGGAACTTGACTTCAAGTTCACTTTGTCTGAAAATAGAATAGATCCCCTGCTTTTTTTTTATGTTTCTGTCCCGTAAAGTATTGTGTCCCATCCTTTGTATGCAGCATATTATTGGATCTTGCTTTTTGATCCATTCTGCTAGTCTGATCCTTTTGATTTGTGAATTGAGACTATTTACATTGATGGTTATAACTGATATGTATTGACTTATCATTGTTATGCTATTTTTCCTATTGTTGGTTCCCTGTCTTTCTTCTTAGCTTGTTTGCCCTGCCTGGTAGATTCCTTCTATTCATGTTTTTGGGATTGTAGTTTTCCTTATCTCCTCCTAGTATAACCTTCAGGAATTTGTGGAGCACCAGTTTGATAGCCATGAGTTTCTGCCCTTGCTATTTTCTTGCAGGAGTATCTTATTTCCCTATTAATTTCAAAATATTATCTTGTGGTGTACGTCAATCTGGGTTGGAGGCTGGTTTCTTTCAGGACTTGAAATCACTCCAAGCTCTCCTGGAGTTAAGGATTTGTATTGAGACCTGTGCTGTGATCCTGATGGGCTTTCCTTTATAGGTGATTTGTTCCTTTGATCTAGTTGCTTTTGTGTATGTGTGTGATGCTAGAGATCGAACTCAGGGCCTTGTGTATTCAAGGCAAGAGCTCTACCGCTGAGCCACATCCCCAGGTCTGTAGCTGCTTTTAATATCCTGTTCCTGTGCTGAATTTCTGGAACCATGATTATTATATTCCTTTCTATAAATTTATTTTGGTTATGGCTATTTGGAGTGCTATATGCTTCATGTATATGTATGGCAAATTCTTTTTCCATGCTTGGGAAGTTTTCTGCCATTATTTCTGTGAACAGGTTTTTATGTCATTTGTCTCTGTCTCCTGCTGTTTCATTGACTCTAATCAATCTTATGTTCTTCTTTGCATCATCCTGCAGCTGTTGGATTTACTTTTTATGGCCCCTTGCTATTTTTAAGAAATTTTTCTTTTCATGGACACTAACCACAATCCTGTCTTCTAGATCTGGTATTCTGTCTTCACATTGGTTTATTTGGTAGTATATACTTTCAGTAGAATTTTTAATCTCCTGGATATCTATTTGAATCTGTTTCATGAATTTCATTTCTTTTTTAAGTTGGACATTCATGGTTTCCATCATTTTCCTAAGCTCCTCTATTTTTAAAAAAAAATATTTGCCTACTGTAGATTCACTGAACAAGTCCTTTGTTATGATTTTCATCTCCTTTTTTACCTGATAAATTATTTCTGATTTTCTGTGTAGCCTCATTCATCTGCTTTTTTGTTTGTTTTTACTACTATTGCTATCATTTCAGAAAATTCACCAAGGTGACTTTTGATTTTCTCTACCTCATTGTCCCCTGGACTTGTCCTGGGTAGTCTGCTGATCCAGCCCTGGGTGAGCTGTGGCTGCATTTTGCTTCTGCATCTTGTCATTTTCTATTTAATACTTTTAACTGTAATTTGTTTTCTGTGTTGAAGCTTATAAATTGTTTATGGTAGGTTGCTTTATCACTAGTATCAAGGCTTCTTTAGAAAATATTTATTCCCAAAAGTAGTCTTCTAAGTGGAGCTGGATGTTGCTGTTTGTGTCTATCCCATGATCCTACCTTTTTAATACATTAGATATGAGAAGTTGCTATCTATTTAGCCTATCACCCAGTCTTTTGGTATTGGACTATGGTAATGATTATGACTTCAGACAATCACAGTGTTGTCACACAAGAGAGAAAAACAGATTTCAACATGTATGACATCCTTGCTAATGTAGTACAATTAACAATAACAATAGCATTAAGCACAGCCTGTAAACTGACAAACTGTGATAATTATTAATTTGATACCTTTAACCATATAAGGAAGATCTCCAGTTATATAACAAAATCAAATATAAACTAGGAATTTTGTATGCAATGAGTTTCCACTTAGTAGAGTGACTTTACCATATGTGTATGTGTAGGGAGGGGTGGAATTTAAAAGTGATAAGGGAAAAATAGAAAAATAAATGAAGATAAATATAATAGAAGCAAGGCAGAAAAACAAAGGAAGATCATTTAAGATTTGGGAAACTGGAAAAGAAGATAGAACAGAAAAAATGAAGAAGAAAGCAAGCGAATATTGATTGCAAACGAGCAAGACTAGAGATAATGGTCATTGACATGAAAAAATTTTTTCAGAAAAGACAACTCAGAAAAGAGATGAGAGAAAAAAGGATGAACAAAACAAAACAAAAAGAGTGAAAATCTAAAGAACTAAAAATTTAAAACCCAGGCAGAAAAGGAAAATAAAATAAACAAACAAACTGCAGTGAGATTCTTCTTTTGTCCACATTTCTGTGGTAAGGTCCAAGTCAGAGCTCAGAGCTATGCTGGGTAACTTCACCAAGTCTGCAGTAGGATTAGTTCTGGGTGTGGGGCTGACCTGGGCCTGCTGATGTGGGGGCTGGGGCCTGTGTCTTCAACCAACAATTGTTTGGATTTCCCCTTGACAGCCTGCTTCCATCTCCTTAGCCTGTTTATCTCTGCATTGCTCTCCCAGTTCTGCGCTGCCTTCAGACATAGACAGCCTGTAGGCTGCTTCCAGTTCTGTGTATAGTTGGCCCCTCCTGGCCTTTGCACAGCCTCCTCTGTTCCACCCCACTAGTATGTCTCTCACCTCTCTCATGCTGCTGGGAGCACAGTGGGGGCATGGGCAGTGATGACTTCACACTAGTTGCCTTGTGGCCCAAGGCTCCTTGAATCCTGCATGTTTCTCCTCTCTCATATGGCTGGGAGTGGGCCAGTAACTGTTCCAGTTACTACCTTTGCTGCATCACTGTAATCTCTAATTTTGTCGTTGCTAGAGTTACCAGTTAGCCACTTTGGAACAAGACCTAAAAAAAAGGTAAAAAAATAAAAAATAAAAAAAAGTAGCAGCCCATGGGGGAGGGAGCAGCTCCCTGGTCACTCGTCCCTTCGCATACCAGTGAAATTTGCTGCTAGGCTGCAACCTCCTCTGGTTGGAGGAAGGCAAAAAAGGAGAGGAGCTTTAGATCCCAAACTGTTCATTGTGGCTTGAGTTTGTCAGGATATTACAGTCCATCAGCTTTAGGAAACTTCCAAAAATGGCGGTTCCAATGCTGCATGCAAGCGGAGGTCCCACAGGCAGCCCTAAGGGCTGGTTTGCTGTTTTATAAAGTCCTGTGCCTATGTTTTGTTTGATCCACATGTCTCTTATTTCAAATGGAGTTTGGTATCAGGATTAAGTCCCTCCGTTCCTTGCAATTACCTGTGTTTTAATTGAATTCCTTTAAATAACTGCAAAATGGCTCCTCTAATCAGCCATCTTGAATCTCTCCGTTGATTTTTTAAACGGAAATTTTAGCCTTAAGTTATTTTCCATTTAACTAGAAACTTAGTCCTAGATCACTTTAGGAGCATCTTCTTTTGATACTTTTCCTTCCATATCTTCCTTTCTTTTCATAGCAATATGCCACTTATATACTTAAAATGTTTTGTTTTCTTGATTCATACTTTACTCTTCTAGAACAATTACCATCATGAAACCATGCATTTTCATCACTTTTTTAAATTATCATTTTATCCATATATACTGGCTCATAGTTGGATCAATCAATGTTGATTGAACAAATAAATAGATGGCTGAACAGATGCCTGAATTCATATTTTGATTCTTATGTTTATATCCCAGGAGTAGTATTTGGCACAAACTTAGCTTCACTGAGTCTTCTAACTTTCAAAAGTATTTATTATTTTATCCTATTTATTAATAATAAAATCCAAAAGAAATACTAGAATTCATATATTAGGAAAATGACCTTAAAAAGGATAACACTTAATCCAATCATTAGCTTCTACTTGTTTGATTGTTAAATCCTAACATTTAAAGAGAAATGAACTGTCATCTCATTTCTACAATCTTTAAAGTCAAAAGTCGTGGCTTATTCTTGTTCTGTCATATATTTCCAGCAGAGATGCTTTGAACCCTCACTTAGCAACACTGACAACTTATTTTAAAATAGTCTGTTTGTTCCTTCCTAGTTAAATGTGCAAGACACAGAAATAGAACATTGTGTGATGGAACAGATGCTGTAGCAATGGTGAGTTTACATGAGACACTCATGACAGATGCTGCCTTGTAGCACCGGCCAGCAGAAAAGCAAGGTGTTACATATAGTTCACCGCTGCTGCAGGGCAGGCAACCTCACACACACACTTTCACTCTCCTGTACAGCAACTGATCTTGTATTATGGGCACATTAAAAAATCCCAGTTTACTTTAGAAAAAAGTAAAGAGATCTTTAGTTTAAGGCACTTAGTGTGAATTGCCTCCCTTAGGTCTGTCTTAGGGAGGTCTTTATCCTCAAGGGAAAGAACAGAAAAACTAAAGATAAACAAAATTTACTGTGAACATAATTGATTGAAGAGAGTTAAATAACTTTGAAAGCAGGCACAAATTCTTCAAGGGAGAGAGGTTAGTTTATAGTGATAAGCATATTTATTAAAATTATTTTTTTGAGCATCACACCAAGATGAACAGTTGAATTCCTATTAACATGAATGACAGCCAAACTGAGAATATTGAATTCATTTAAAATGTCATATTACTTAATTTTATTATAGTGTTATTTATCATAAGAGGACTTCTATATATATATCTACATCTCTATCTATCTATATATATGTAATAAACTGGGAATAAATATTTATTAGCCATGACTATATATTATTATATATGATTGTACATCCCTGTGTTTATATTAAGATAGTGGATCTTAAAAAAAAATAGTGGGTCTTAAATGTTCTCACTCATTACAAAAACTTGAAAAGTGTACATGGTGATAAATATGTTAACTAGCTTCATTTACTCATTTTCCAATGTCTACCTATATCAAAATACCATATTATGCACTGTAAATACACACAGTTTTCTTTGTCAAGTATGCTTTATTATTACTGGGAGAAAAAAATCAGTGCACTTTGGTCATTCTACAGACTGTCAGGATTCAATCTGATCAATCCTTTTATCACTATTATCGATTACTTGAACAACAGTGCTAACTCAAATGAACACATTATATTCGCCTTATTGTGTGCCACTTTTGAGTAGTCCTAAAGACAGATTTAGCAGTGAGAAAGTTTGACAGGTAATGCACTTGAGGTGACCCCTGGAACTGCAATTATGAAAACAGGGAAATTTGTGTTATGGGGGTTACCGCAGTGGGGACCTGCCGCTCTGCCCTCGATGGACTCTGGGACACTGGAATAGGCTTGAGAATCATCCCTGCCAAGGAAGGGTATGATGGTACTTATTCACTCCGTTTGCCATCACTGGAAGGCCACTGAAGGAATATGAACTTGCCAAAACTTATAATTTGTCCCTAGTCATATTTATGCAAGTTTTCTGTGTCCTAATAAAGTCCTCCAAAGAGGAGTTTGAATGAAAAGCTGAGGGTGCATTGCAGCTTGTCAGCTGGGATCTGCTGGTGAACTCTCCTGCGTAAATGGTGCACCAGGATCGGGACCAGCAGTGACTGCTGCAGAGAGCTTTGCTGCTTTTCGAACATGCAGCAAGGTAACTGCAAGCACATGGGGTGTGTGTGAGATACACTTTAATAAAAACATTGCATAAAAGCTTAAAAATCATTAGTAAAGATTTTTGAGATTGAGTTTGACATAAATGATAACACATGAGAATAGGTTTGTTATGGTGTAGTTAATATTGCCTTCTTATTATGCATACATAATCCTTGTACAAGAAATGCTTTTAAAACCATTGGATATATTATTGAATATAGAGGTAGTCTTTATTGGTTTTGCTCTGGTGCCTCCTAAAATATTATAAAGACTATCTTGGAGAATTTCTTCTCTATTAGGTTGAGTAGTATTAAATTCATATGAATTATGCTATAGTTTATGTGGTTTTAGTGTCCAAAACTAGATATCTATCTGCCAGTATAAAATTGAGAATACATTAAGTTCGTATGTTTATTGAGACAATTTATTTCACTCCTTTTCTAATTTTTATTTTCGGTTGTCTCAGAAGTCAAGGTGAAAAGTAAAGAGAAAAAACTGATACATGTCTTTGGATCCAAAAATGAAGCTCCAGTGTAGCTTGAGCTGCATTCTGATCTGCTGCCTTCCCTCTCTAGAATCCTTGTGTCTAGACTCAGAAATGCCACTGAGGACAGGGAAAAGGTCAAGAGGGAGCTTGTGCTGCCCCTGTGCCCAGCTTCCGGTCCTGCTCATCTGCGCACGGTCTCTCGTGAAGCCTCAGCTCTTCCCGGCTTCACTTGCATCCACTTCTAGTGTACGACTGTTTTCTGAAACTCTAGGATATGGTGGAGGTCAAAGCCAAAGGTGGACAGATCAGTCCATAGTAGATATAATTCCCTATAGGACAAAAATCTTCTCATGTCTTCTAGCATTTCTACATAGTATATTTTAACATAACAGTACTTTATATGATCCTCAAAATCAGTAAGACAATAAAGGTTTCCAATCAACTTATCAATGCTGACAGTGTTCTGGAAAAATTCTTGGTGGTACTTACATCACATCCACAGAGGAATTCTTGTTATAGATGTGGTTCAGATGTCCTGAGGTTCCCTTTCTCTTGTCCCCTGTGGGGTGTTATACTGTTTTTAGAACAAGTCTTGTGCTCAAATTCTGTATGCAAGAAATTGGATGAGATCTGAATTTAATGCCAGCCAACTAACTGGAACCAGGAATTAGATCTTGAAGAGTTAGGTTTTCTTCATAAAACAGCTGATGGATGAAGAGCTGAGTTATAGCCACAGTGATAAGGGTCAAAGTCCAAATTAAAATACAAATGTGAAATCATCCAGGAAACGGCAGATCTAAAAAAGGGAAAAATTAGGTATGAATTAAGATAGGACAAGATTAAGTTGGAGTAGCACTTGGCCCCTAGCTAAGAAAGGACTGACAGGGCCTGTGATTTGCCGTTCCGCAGCTACTGAATGTGTGGATACTCCACCTTAGTTTATGTACCAGGAACATCAGAGGTGGGAAATTGGAGAAGTTTCAAATAATACAGGAAACAATGTGATTTTAGAAACTTGATGTCATTGAAGATAAAGATTTGATGTCATGTAAAGACTCGTTTCTTAGTCTGGGAATGTCTGTCTCAGAGAAATGATCCTTTTTTCATTATTTCTGGAAATGCACAAGCATACTGGCTTTCCTGACAGCAAAGCTCTGATAGAAATTTATTGGAAATGCAGACTACGTGGAGTTTTGTATTCTTCCAGTATCCACAGTTCTGGGCTCCAGTGTTCCCCTGGGAGAACAGGGGTCAGCCAAGTACTTTCCTACAGCACAATGTCGCTGATCCTCTCACAGACGCGCATCACTCCACTCAGTTTCTACCATGAAATTCTTTTGGGGTCTCGTAAAGGTTGTGCAAGATCAGCAGAGTGTGCCTCACTTAAAACCAGCGCAGGATAAACACTGGACTGTGATCTGATGTCGTTACAGTGTCTGTCACGTGTTTTACAATGACACACCTTACTACACATCACACTTCTTTGCAAATGATTTCAATATATCACTGAGGAATGACAAATAAAAACAGCTTAATAAACCCACAAACAATGGAAACAATGAAAAAAACCCAATTTAATGAAGTTTAATGTAGAAGTCTTTTCTGATGTGAAGAAATTAGACTCATTGGAATCATTAAATAGGTGACATTTAGCACTCTAGCATACACAGATAAAGCAGAATTCACCACATCCACGTCCATCACTGTGAAAGTTGGTTTTATGCATCAGCTTGGCTAGGCTATGGTGGATGGACATTTAGCCAAACACTAAGCTTGAAGATTCAGTGAAGGCGCTTTTTAACGTAATTTACATACAAACCATTTAACTTTGAGTAAATGTATTATTTTTTATAATGTGGCTAGGCCTCAGTAAATAACCTGAAAGTTTAAAAGAAAAAGACCAAAGTCTCTTGAAGAGGAGAGAATTCTCTTTCAAGACCAGCTTCAGACTTGAAATATCCTATTGGCCTGTAGACTTCTGACACTCCAATCATCAGAGTTGGAACGATTAGATGGGACGGTCTCTCTCTCTCTCTCTCTCTCTCTCTCTCTCTCTCTCTCTCTCTCTCTCTCTCTCTCTCAGACATATATGTATATATTCCATTGGTTCTTTCTCTCTGTAGAAGTTGGGTAATATAACCATTAAGCATCATGACAATGAAATAAAGATGCCTGGGCCTGCAGAGCAGCATGATGGTTCAGGGAAGGAGTTAATAATCTGGAGATTAAATTTTCCCCATCTTTTACTAATTATGCATATTTGAACAGTTTAACCTTAGGAAGTATTGATCACTTCACTCATAAAAATGATATGGTACAAAGTGGGATGGAAATAAATTCTATCACTCATAATATGTTGTGAGGAATGATTGGAAAAAAACAATACACATGAGAATTATTTGAAGGATGATTTTAGAGAGTGCCTAGGTGTGGTTGTCTTTATTTTATGATACAGAAGAGTTATAAAAATTCTTGTATTATGTTAAAATCATTGATTTTATTATATTTTATGAAATCAAATCATCTTAGAACAGTAAATGTATTCTTAAATTATTAATAATAGTCATTTTGGTGGCAAATAGAAGAAATGAATTTAAGAAGTAAAGGAATATATAACTTAGATTGTCATAATTGAGTAAATAAATCCCCATGAATCAGCAATAAAAGGACAGATATAAATAATGGATTTCTTCACAGATGAATGAGAAGCAGTGAATGTTAGAATTTAAAAACTCATTTTAAAATCCTTCCTGTTATAATTTATTAAAGCTTATATAATTAGTAGATTTTTAAAATCTTTACACAAAAATACATTTAGATAATAAATCTCATGTTCATGTAACACTCCACACAATGTTGAATGTAAAGTTAAATTAAATTTTAAATTAGTGATCAAACAGTGTAATTCATGGAATTCCATGCTTATGCTCTTTCTAATGTACTACAATACAAAGAATCCTATACCACCAATGATATAATAATTACCAAAATGTTTAATCTAAATCTCTTCTAGCCTCATTGCCTAATGTTCAACTACAGGAAACATGGGTAATGAAAGAAAAAGGCCAACAACTTCATGACAAAATAATTGGACATGCATAGAAACTGAGACATTTTGATGATATCCTAAATAATGATGATCATTTTTTGAAATGAAGAAATGGTTCTATATCAGTACAAGACTCTAAGGGGTAAGTATCCTATCAAATATTTAAAATTTTATGTTATAATGATAGAATTTTTAAAAATTTGCAATAGACAACTGACATAGTATCAAATGTTTCAGAAATATCACATCATGATTTTCAAAACTGAGACTTGGTTGTAATAGTTCTGAGGGAAAATGGAGGCCCTAATTTAAGTCTAAATTATGAATAATTAAGGTGTGGGGCCTTATACTTTATGAGTCATTAAACATGATTTTTAAGGGACATCATGAGTCCTTGAATCTGTCTTAAATTAAGTCATCAAAGTAGAAAATGTACAGGGTGACGAGGTTGTACTAAAAAATGGTTTTGTTTGCGATTGGTGTATTAACATTGCTTGACTTTAACAAGAGCTGCTTGAGGTGGTCACTTTACTCCGAACCAAGATGAAAAGTATAAAGAGTGAGACAAGGCCAAATTCAGACAGTGTGACATGTTTTACTAGTTTTGTATTATTACTGTATCGAATTACCTCCAACTTAGTGTTTAAAATGGCTAAATTTTACTTTCTTTTTAAATGTAATTTAACTTCTTTATTTTAAAGACAATAAGAAATAAGAAAAGTAAAAACAATACAGAATTTCAAAACAAGATGATAGGAACTTAACAATGGTTGTTATATTGTATATTGTTATTTTCAAAGTAGTTGCTCAGATTACCAGATATAAGCATGCAAAATTGGTCAATTAAGCATTAACTGTTCCTTTCAATGAGCCAATAGAAATTAGTAGTACAATTATCTTAGCTATCTTATGTGTGTGTGTGTGTGTGTGTGTGTGTGTTTTCCTTTCCTTCTTTCTTTATTTTCTCCTATCTTCCATCCAGTTATTGTATTCTTCTGAGCAGTGTCTTTCTCTTTCATAGTATCTATTGTACCTTTTGGATCTTATTTAGTCTTATTTAGATCTTATTTAGTTCTTACACTAGGGAGATAAAATGATGTTTACACATGCAAGTCTGATTTATTTCACTAATGAGTATGGTCTCTAGTTGCATCATTTATCTATAAAAGCCTCAAGTTTATCTTTTTTTATACCTGAGTAATACCTCATTGTATAAAAATACCACATTTTTTTTTATCCCTTCCTCAGTTGATGGGCATTTGGGATGTTTCCATGATTTAGCTACAAATTGCTCTGCTCTACACATGGGTGCACATTTATCGCTGTGGTGTGATGCTTTAAGTTCTGGAAAAGCTATGCCAGAAGTTGAAGCTAGTACTACGCGGTTAGATTCGGGTTGGATGCAGGGCTGACTTCTGGAAGATCCAGGCAAAGCCTCTCCCATTCTTGGCTGTAGCTCCTCCCTGCAGTCTCCTTGAGTCTCTCCTCAGATTGCTCCACCCTCGCTCCTACTCCTCCGTGTAATCAGAGCTCCTGTTCTCTTCCTGTGAGGAGGACGTGCATGATTACGTTGGATTGTGCTAGATAATTCAAGAGAACCTCTTCATCTCAATGTTCTTAACCTGAGTTATTTCTCCATTCCTTTTCTATGTAAGGCAATTTATTTGCAGATTCTGGGAATTCACACATCAGCATTTCTGGCAGCATCCACCCATCCACAGCTGAACTCAGGGAAAAGGTGAAATTCTTTATGAATTCCTATAATGGGGAGCCAGTGAAGTAGAGAAAAATAAGATAGTAAAATAAGAGAAAAAGGATAAAATTACCAGGTTAACCGAAGATGGCAACTTTACAACAGAGCCCTTTCCATGCAGCTTCAGCTAGGCTTTCGGCATATGCCTCCTGGTAATACTGATCATGCTTCTTTAGCAGTTCCTGTCACACAGGAGTATAAATTGCCTCATGTCTTTTCATTCTTACTACTGGTAGGTAGTACTTCTAATCAGCACTTTTGTGCTGACTCTAGTTTCCTCTGCTTATACTCAGTGTCAGAGAATTCCTACTGACCTGGGAATTCCTACTGACCGGGTCCCTGGAATCTGTTCTGAACAACCCAGCTCAGCGAGGTCCAGTCAAACCACAGGCATTTGCATACATGTGGCCTTTGGATAGCACGTTGTGTGCTCACACACTACCGGTTATTGAATGGCCAGTATCAACTACACCATCACTGTTGCACTTACCCTCAAGAAGTTTATAATTTTAATAGAGAATTTTACCCAAGAACATGAAACAACTGCATACCTACATGCACACACATGCACCCAACACATGAAATCATTTTATTTTATGATGGATCATAAGACACACCATTATTTTTATAGTTCCATGAAATGTGTAAGTATCTATGGCTATGGCTTAGTTATGTCTTGCCCACCAATGTCCATGTGTTTGAAACTTGCTCTTCAGTAGAGAGCAGTTTGGGAGCCGGAATCTCTAAAAGGGAGGTTTACTGAAAGGGCCTAGGTCAACGGGGTGCTAGCCCAAGTCAGGTGTTTCCCAAGAAGCCATTAGCTCATAGACAATTTACAAGAGCCTGAGTCTCAGCCCACCTAGGCGCTCTGAATTCCTGTTGAGGATGTGAGAACACCCTTGAGCACCTAGCCATCTGCCTTGATGTGACACTGTCAAGGGGGCTGTCTCCAGCGTTGAACTGAGGCCAGACCTCTGCTTGTCAACCTCCCAGATTTCCTTTTCTGCATAATGGTGTCCTCCCAGTGTTTTTGTTACAGTAATGAAAAGTTGACTGATAAATTTATCAACCAGAATATGCTTAAAGATTAAAACACCGTTCCATTCATTTTAAGATGCATCTTCAATTTAGAGACACCATTTTGAACAAGTTAATGCATCCTGACATTCCTGAAATTCAGTGTACTGTGTACTGAAGTTGGACAAAGCAGAATGGCCAAACTTTCTGAAGAATGAGGTCAGTGAGGTTTAGCAGGAAAGGAGATTGTTCAGGTGTACTCAGCAGGTCAGGGGCTATCAGGTCGTGACCAAAACAGGTTCTTCTCATTATCTGCCTCTTTGGCTTGTCCTCCTAGCTGTCATTCACAGAGATGTGAGATTACCAAGAGAAGAATATAAAAATATAGATCTTAACTAGATAGTGTTCAGATGTGGGGAAGAGGGATGCAGCACCATCCAGCTGGACACAGAGGGACACAAAAGTGTCGATGTCACTTTCCATACTTGGTCTTGTTTGCTTCTCTGCCTCTGGCTTGGCTGTCACATAGCTTGGGTGGGAAAGAGAGTATAGTTGGAACACTGGCTTGAAGGGTCAGGAAGTGGAGAAAGAAACAAGGAAAAGCCTTAAAAATGCATAAAAACTTAAAAATGGCCTCTGAGAAATTAGTTTTCTGGTATTATGGAAGGATACGGTGAAATGGTGCATATGTTTGACAACGATGTGGGTATTTAGGCAGAGTCTTTTCATGAAATTATGCATTATATTAAAGAATTAAACTTAATATTGCAACAAATATGTGGTTGTTTATAGGGCAAGAAAGAGACTGCTTAGATCTATTTTTTTGAAAATTATTGTAATTACAAAAATGTGCTCTCAACAAAACATCACATTCTCAGTAGATGTCTTGAGTGATATATGAAACCATAAAGCCAACATTACAAATTAAATTATGCATCTCAGATTAACTTACTAGTACAATTTGAGAACTGTGCTTCCCAATCTTTCTCTGCATATGTAGCACAGATACACATACTGGTCAGTGCTCCTCATCTGCTTAATGTTGTGAGTTCACGAGGATAAATATGCCTTAGCCTATCTTGTGTTGCTATAATAAAATGCCAGACAGTGGTTACTTCATAAGGAAAAGAGGCTTACTGGGCTTACAAGTACGACTGCTGGGATATCCTGATAGCAGAGTGCTGTCATTCCCTGGCTGTGACGCCCTGTCGTGTATGGCATCTCTCATGGGAGGACAAACACGAGTGCCAAGTGGCACCTGCACAAGAGTCACGTGGTGGGAGGGGCCACAGGGGACAGGGAGAGGGTCAGGCTCAGTCCTTAAAGGAACCTGCTCATGTGGGTACTGGTCTGCTTCTAGAAGCCTACTGCACTCTGAGGTTAATCTCTTCTAGAAGGTTGTCTCGGTGCCATAACCTAATCACCCACCTTAGATCCCCCATCGCAAGGATTCTACCATCTGTCAGTATCATTATAATGGGGAATAAGCTTCCAGCACAAGATTCTCTGGAGGCTAAACCACAACCAAACTGCAGCAAAATATTACGTTTCATCTGATGACATACATTTCACCTATTAAAATAAATATATATGTAACTTATGTGACATATTTATATCATAAATATTACATTTATATAACTTACATTCAAAAATGGGATCTGGAAGATATACATACTGCAAATAAGAGTGTGTAATTCCTAGTCTTTACTGCTGGGATTTTAAACAAGGAGCATGGCAAACCTTTTCACTTGTACCCACACATTTTTATTTTCTTTCTTCTGCTTGCTTTTTTCTTCGTTTATGGTTTTGTCCTGCTTTCTTTTAAAATCATTTGCTTCTGAACTTCCTTCATTTCTGCACTGCTTTATTTTGAACCTTAATGTACTATTGAACATCTAATTATAGGGTCCTTGCCATTTGCAAATGGAATTATCTGTGCAATTATTTTTTAAAATCCTCTTTTAAATAACTGAGCCTTTAAATATATACATGAGGCTTCAGAGATACTTAATGGGCTGTACTCAGCTACTCTGAGGGTAATTCATGAAAATAGGGCGCAGCTGTGAGAGTAAAATCCAAGACTGAATGTTACTAACATTTCAAAAGGACCCTTCTGTGCTCTGCCTGCACACTATGGGCAGGAGAGGTGGCGTTCGCATACGGAGAGCACGCTCCAGTTGTTTACTTCATTCATAGAGCGCTTGATTATGTGCAGCCCTGGGGGGGGGGTGCTCAGTATTAATGGTGGTGCTGATCGAGACAAGTGCATGGTGATGATTTACAGCCTCTGCAATGTTATATATACTCGTGGAATCTACATGTGTGTGTTTTCCAGGTAGGAAGATAGAGTTGCAAATAAGTTTTGGAAAATATAAAAGGAAAAGCTGAGCCGTCTTACCATCATCAGTGTTGCTGGTCATACAAATCCTTTCTTTTGAAGTGCATTTTGTAGTCTGCGGTTTCAAAGGACATTACGATGCGATGTTTGCAGATAGCGGATGTGGCGCAGGGAAATACACCCAGTACTGTAAATGTCCGATGCCTGAGCCCTTAATCGGTGGCTTCCCAACTGCATGTTGTGGGATCTTCACTTTCAAATAAACTGTGTGCATGGCAAAAGAACAAAACAGAAACCCAACTAAAGAGGCTACTAAAACACACAAGATTATTTCTGTTAGAGGATTTACCGGTCTAATGCAAGCAATTCGCTTTGATTGTGCCTGTATTTCGCAGAGGTGAGAGAGATAGAGATTTCGCCTGTGAAAAGCAGCATTCTCCCTTGCGGATCTCACTGTCACCATTGTCATTCTGCCCGAAATCACCTACCTGTCAGGGCACATACAGTGAATAATAAAGGTAGAATCTGACTAAGGTGACCTTCCTGTGGGAACCGCAGGAAGACCCGAGGTAAGAAAATGTTGAAATTCCTGATAAATATGTTAATACACTCGGCAGAGGGGTCATGTTTAGAGTCAAAAGTAAAAGCCTCAAAATGAGGTTCCATATTTCCAGACAATAAATATCGCTAGATTTTTGTTCCATGTCCTTGATAAACACACTTTAGCTCTCCAGGACACTGTAGAACTGACTCTCAATTTCCAACACAGCCTACTGCAGAACTGCCATTCAGTACTTTTAGAAGTAACTGGAGGAAGCTATTCCTTCCTACCTGCACGTCGCTGTCTTCTCCCCAGCCTCACCCCTGCCAGCAGTGTGTCAGGCAAGGAGCGCCTCGTTCTCAAGGGGCCGGCCTCCTCCAAAATGGTAGCAACTCACACGTTCGCAGTGAAACAAAACCTGTGAGATCGCGATAAATGGTTTTTATATCCTTTTGTAAGGTCTCCTTGTGTTTAATGTTTAAATACTGGGTAGAAAGGGATGATTGAGAACCCTATCTGAACCGTGTATTTATAAATATGGGAGGATGGTATTTTAAGAGTCAAATGCAATAGCTCTCAATACATCTTTCACAGTCTTCATTAATGACATGTATTTATAGAAGTTATCAGCTGCCATCTACAAATTAACTATCTCATTTGGCAATATTTTATGATGCCTTTTTTCTAGTTATTTTTTCCTTCTTTGAACAGATGTTCCTTAGAAAGTGGTTCTCAACATCAATTATATCTATTTATTTTTTTAGTGGAAAGTTTTAGGCAGTTGTAAGAAATTTTGGTGATACATAAAGTTTTTGTCAGGGGTAAAATCAACAGGTAATATTTATTCTGTTTAAGCAACATAAATGTTGAACACCTTAGTTTAAACAGTATATTTAGAATGCCTTATTCATAGAAAAATGCACTCATGTTTTTCTAAATTATTGGTGTTTGTGTGTATTATATATATTGCACTTTAAAGGTAGGCAAAGTAGAATCAAGATCACAAAATCAAACTTTTGAATTTCAATATAAACAAAAATATTTTGAATTACTCATTACAGTAGTAAGGAAACAAACAAACATACTGATCAACTTATAAGAACTAAACAGAAGTGACCATTTATCTTCAAGGAAATAAATATGCTAACAGATTGTGATGAGTAGGATGTTATTCACTTACAATTTTAAAAATAAAACTGTGTGGGCAAGCTTTATTATTCTATCCCAACTCCAATAGAATGAAGTAAGACTTAAATGAGTTAACAGTGAAAAACTACATTACAGTGCTTCAGTATTTTTGAGGTGAAGAATACTCCAACCACAGTTACCAGTGTCACCCTGAAAGGTTCCAAAAATTCATTTTTAAGTTACCAAACTGACTTACAAAATATATGAAGGAATGATAAATGACATAATTCTATCTACTGAATGTTCAGTTTAATAAAAAAAATTATATAAGTGCTTTAAAATTTTCTTGATCTAAGTTCTAGGTGTATATAAGTATGTACATAAGTATGAAGTATGTTCTCAAGAAATACATTTTGTTCAGACAGCAGACAAGTTAAAGCAGATATTTCACTGGCCTAAACACAGTTTAAGGCAGGAGGTGGAAAGTTTGAGAAAAAATTTCTAGCAAAAGTCAACTAGATAAAAGTATTAAAGGGTAAATGACATTCATTTGGGCAAATAGTTTGGGCATAAATATTTATTCCAGGTGGAAAAATATTTTTCCCAAATAAATGCAGATATTTCTACATAGATTCATATACTCTTTTTTATACTATGTGAATATTTCTAAGAGAAAGTTCACAGGCATGTCTCCTTTCATCTAAATTTGTAAAAGCTTTATGAACAATGTCATTCATTTTGATCTTCATAAAATGAAGGAACTCAAAATACTTGGGAGATAAAAATTTTATAAAAACAATTATGAAATATTATTGACAAATTACCAGTTATTTCTTACCTTAAATCTGTTACTCCATAATATTAGTAGAGTTTACATGGAAATAAACAAATTAAAAGGTTAATAAAATCCAAGCTTCTGGAGCATAGCTATAATAAACTTCCTGCAGAAATAAATAGCAAAAACAAAAAAGAATGATAGATAGATAGATAGATAGATAGATAGACAAATGGGTGATAGATAGATAATACAGAATGGTGAAGGCCACTAGAAATTACAAGGAAGTCTGCTTTTTAAATAGGAACTGGGACAAGTCAATTTTGTGAGCTTGCAGCTTGTTTTGTAAACGAACCTTAAATTGGGCAATACTTCTGCAAGAGAAAACTCTGACCTTCTTAGTATAATATGTAAAAGATGCAAGGTTGGAGCTGGGGAAGCTTTTGGAAACTTATAGACAAAATTCTGGAAAAGAGAAAGTTGGATAAGACATGAAAAGAAAAAATTATGCAAAACTGCACAAATCCTTAATAAAAAACTGACATTTTCTAATGCACAAAATTATAGTACAAGGTCCCAACAAAAATATAGCACCTCAAACTCAAAATATCTGCATGAAAGCTTCAGTTGCTAGAACAAAAGGGGGAAAACAGTTTGAGTTCAGTCAAATAAAATGCCTCCTTAATTAAAAATTAAACATTTGAAGAGGATTATAACAAAACCTAGAGCTTGTACAATGCATAATGTATAACCCTAAAACAAACTTCATCAAAATACATAAAAACATATTGAAGTATGAAAGTTAAAGTGGAAAACATTCCTTAATTATCATGATACTATAATTAGAACCTAGAAGTTTAAAGAGGCTATTAATATAAGTTCAATGATTTAAAGGAAAATATTCTTATAATGAATAACGATGTGAAACAATAATAAATTTGAGCTATGGAAAAGAATCAAATCAAAGAACTGAAATTAAGTACAGGAACTGGAGTGAAAATTTCACTGCATGAAACTGATGAGATATGAGGCAGAAAAGTAAAACTTCAGTGAATTTGAAGATTCACTAATTTAAACATCAAATCAGACTAACAAAAATATTAAGCATTCTAGTATTGTAGAAGAATTCCATAGGAAGGAACAGAGATAACAAAACAAAAAATACTTATATATACATTATACCAGAAACACAAATTTGGTGAAAAAGCACCCAAAGTACAGTTGCAAGAGCTTCAATAACCCACATAACTGTGCCACAGTAACTTTCAAAAGGTGATGAAAAATATCTAGAGACCCAGGGATATAGAACATGTTACAAACACGGGAATAAGAACATCTCCTTAGGAAAAATATATTTAACCCAGCTATTTCTTTTCTGGGTATTTTCCCAGAAGATCTGAAAACATCATATCACAGTGATATATGTGCACCCATGTTTATAGCAGCGCAATTTGTAATTGCTAAATTGTGGAAGCAACCCAAATGTGCATCCACTGAGGAATGGATAAAAAAATTGTGGTACTTTCATATAATGGAAATTACTCAGCTATGAAGAAAGATAAACTCAAGGCTTTTACTACTAGAAACCATACTCATAAGTGAAATAAATCAGACCTGTATGTGTAAGCAGTGTATTGTCTCTCTAGTATAAGAATCTGAAAGAGTAAATAAATTTAAGAGGTATGACAGACATTATGAAATGAAAGGAAAATGCTCAAAAGTTAAGAGCAACTGGGGTGAGGAAAAAGAGAAAAGAAAGAAGGGGAAATTATGTATGTATGTATATACAGAATAGCTAACTTAGTTGTACTACTGACTTCTATCACTTTACTGAAAGGAACCGTTAATGATTATTATCAGTCCTGCATGTCTCTATTTGTTTTCCTGAGAAACCTCTTTGAAGATATCAATACGTAATACAACAACCACTGCTAATTTCCTCCACTTTGTCTGTAACTCTGTATTGCTTGTATTGTTCTTATGCTATTTTGTAAATGGGTGTCTGTTTGCTAATATGTTTTCCTGCTTTTATTTTAAAAATAAATTTAAAAGTAAGATCACACTAGAGCAATGTCTGATGTGCTGGAAAAATAGTATCAAAATGGAGTGCTGTGTTTAAAAAATGTATTTTTTAACTTGAAGGGAAAATTTAGATAAAACAAAATAAAAAGAACTTTTCTGTTCAGACTTACAATGAGCTACACAGTTTCCTCAGTTTGCTATGTGTAAATGTAACTCAGACAGAAGTCTGTTTTCTCTCTCAACAGAGAAGATGGATCTGAGATTTCAGGAAGGCCAAGGCAGCTGAGTTTCACAATACAGGTAGGAAAGAGGAGGAATACACACACAGAGGGCACCAGAGTTCTGCAGAAGGTTAGCAGAATACTGATCACTATGTGAATAAAAATACTGAGACCAGAATTGGAACCATCAAAAATGATTAGAAATAATAATCCTGAAAGTTCACAGTGAGAAATATTATCCATTCTCAGAAGCCAAAGGGGAATGCGTCATAATTTCTGAAATAACAGGTAGAGGACTAGGAAATGCTTTTCTTAGTCGTTTCTAAGCTTAACACTAAGCACTAATCTACTCCCACCTAATAAATTCTAAGACAGTGTTCACCAGGTTCAAGTGGCTTCTAAGTAAATTAATTGTATCCTGAAAAAAAGCTCGAGAATATTAATAGGAACACAAAAATCTCTAACTAAAAAAGGACAAATCTGCAATAGACTATCATCTAATCAACACTTACTGTGTAATCAAGAAGCAAAACTGCCCGTAATGAAAAGAAAAAATTATTAAAATTTTCCTACAAATGATGCCATTCAATATTGAATACATAACAACAAAAAACATCCAATAAGTGAAATGGAGGGGGAAAAGTGATAGAAAATAACTGAACATCCAAGAAGGTGATATGACTTCTAATGTACCAATACATGGTGTGATTTTTTTGAGTAAAGGTCATAATTTCATGATGATACATAGTGTATTCCTTGGTGTTATGGTTGATACACTGTGTCAACTTGGGGAGTCTAGAGGTTTG
>NW_004955447.1:6967386-7005547 GCF_000276665.1 Chinchilla lanigera | reverse complement strand
GAGAGCTACACACCCCTTAGGTGGGGGTAGCCTGTTTACAAAGTAAGGCAGGGAAAGAAGCTGCTTGCCACCATTCCTCTCTTTTTGCTCTGGCTGTTTGCTTTTCGGCTGCCATTCCCCCCTTGCTCTTGTTGCTTTGTTATCTTCTGCCTCAGAGCCAGCCAAGTATGGACTAAAACCTCCACAAACTATAAGCTAAATAAACCTTTCAGTCCTTCACTTTGGACGTTGGGTATTTTGTCTCAACAACAACAAAAAAGTAACCAAGACACTTGGGAAGGTATGACAATCTTAAATGTTTTAATTTCTAATAGAACCTCAAAATTAATTGAGGAAAACTTCCTAGAGAAATAGAGGAATCTACAGTTAGAGCCTTCTATACCCTGTCTCAATAATTGTTGAAAGATCTACAAGTCAATAAAGATAGAGAGCAAGTTTATCAACCAATTTGCCCTGAGAAGGCTTTATACAAAACTCCACTTATTACAGCAGAATACACATTACTATTAGGTATATACAGGACATTTAAAGGACAGATTATGTTCTGAGGCAATAATCATGCAGATATAAATGTAAAAATGATTCAAGTAATACAAAATAACTTGCTGACCATAATTGAATTAAATACTACAGAAAGAAGAAGATATATAGGAAATATACAAATATCTAAAACCAAATAATACATTTATACATAATTAATGGGCTACAGATGAAGTGGACATAACAAAGTGTTTTGATCAGAATGAAAATGTCAAGAACCTATACATAAACGTCTAGGAAGAGATGAAAGAAATAATTAGAGGGAAATAGGAAAAAAGTTTATAAGTTAAAGGTTTAGGGGCTGGGGATGTAGCTCAGTGGTAGAGTACTTGGTTGGCATGGAAAGGCCCTGGGTTCAATTACCTTATAAAACTCAAAAATAATAGCAATTGGAAGTCAGAGTATTCAGAAATATCAGAACAGTAATAAAAAATGGAAAATAGAGAAAGCATATAAAGTCAATTGCAGAAAAAGCTGTTTACATGAAATGTTAATTAGATGGTAATTCTTCAGTCAGGGTAATTACTCAAGAAATGCTGAAAATATTAATTTTACTGATATGAGAAAGAAAAGGTGTGCCACTATTTAAAATTGTACACATAATAAAAAGACAACAGAGAGATATTGTGAAAACTTTCATGGCATCAGATTTGACCACTGTGTTGCAATGTCAATAAATTTGCTACAAGTTTACCTAAATAACACTGTCAATAAATTTAATCACTTAGTCTATGTCTTTTAAGTACTCAAACTCAAAATGATCTCCCAAGAAAACCCCATGTCTATGAAAGAAGTTGAACTTGGAGTGAAAAACTTGTGTTTGTTTTTTTTTTAGAAGAAAACTAAAGATCTAGAAGTTTTCACTTGGCGAATTCTATCACCTATTTCCAGTATAAGTGATACCAATTTTATGTGAAATTATTCAGAACAATGTATTTTTCATTTTATAAATTGCTTCTTAACTGTTATAATAAAAACTGTAAGTAGTAAGGGGCAACATAAGCTGTTTAGATATGTATATATATTATATAATGTCTTAATCAGGTTAAATCCATCTCTTCAAACATTACTCATTTCTTCACAGTAACACCTTTCAAAATCTTTTCCAGATTTTAAATGCACAGTAGGTGATTATTATCTATGGTCACCTTTTGTACATTGACACATAGGAGCTCCTTGTTTGTCTCTGTTACCTAGTTTTCCTCCCCCTTACGCTCTTTATATATGATGATTCGACACTCAACTTGTTTGAGATCAGTGTCTTAATATTTTACATAGAAGTAAGATCATGCAGTGCTTGTCTTTTTGTGTCTGGCTTATTCCACTTGGTGTAATGATTTGCAGTTCCATTCATGTCTCAAATGACAGAATTTCCTACATTTTTATGGCTGAATAGTATCCCGTTGTGTATATGTGCCAGGCTTTCTTTATAAGTTTATCATTTGATGGGCACAAGTTGTAAAACAAAGATGTATACTCTGTGCCATTCTGTAAAACCAATATTTGCTTAATGCAAAAATCAGTAAAAAGATATTGTAAGGAAACAGTGAAACAGTATCACTCATGTACATAGACCCCAAAATTATTAGTACTAGTTTAGCAAATTGAATCCAACAACATACAAACCAGACAAATATGTTATGTATGACTCAGTGAAATTTACCTCTGGAAAATAAGATTAATGATTGACTATCAATCAGTATAATTAGTCTATAGATAAAACAGTAGCAACAACATATAATTCTTTCAATGAAGGAAAAGTCTTTTAAAAGAGAAAAACCCTTTGAAATATTCAATAACTATTATTGAAAAAACTCTCAATAGGTAGAAACAGAAGGAGATTTCCTCAGTGTGAGCAATAGTATATATCGTTACCACAGCTAACAGCATTCCTAATTGTGGGAGACCAAATATTTTTCAGTGAGATAAAGAATACTAGAATATCTCCTATTAACACTTCTATTAACTGTTATATGGGAGATTTTAACTTGTGCAATATGGGGAAAAGAAAAAATAAAAAGCATTCATATTAGGAAGGAGTAAAATATTTGCAAGGGTAATACGATCCTCTACAGAGATGATCCTACAGAACCTATGAAAAAAATCTACAGTAAATCACATTATCAAAGTTGTGGAATACCAGACCAAACTATAGAAATCAATTATTCTTCTCAATATAGTGAAAAACTGTAATTAAGTGAAAAATTTTAAAAATACACCAAAATCTGAATAAATTAAGGATAAATCTAACAATATTTTCAAATCTTGTACCCTGAAATGATGTGCCAGGAATAGTTACTTTGAAAAAAGGTTACTTTGAAAACGGAGTTACTTTGAAAAAAGGAGCACAAACTTAGAGGACATACTGACTCCTAGATTTTCACAAAGTAGCACCAACAAAGACAGCATGGTGCTGTTATCAAGATAAACAGTTCTATCCATTGAGCAAAGGAGTCCAGAATTTGACCCTGAATTATGTCTTCAATGCATGTTAATTTTTAACAAAGTCTAAAACCAATTTAGTAAAAGGAAATGATATTTTAACAAATGACACTGGAAAACTGATATCTATTTGCCAAAAAATTCGATTCTTATAATGTATAAAATTAACTTGTTTGGGGGTGGCAGTGAATGCCTATGATCCTAGCACTCTAGGAAGCTAGAACAGGAGGCAGAAGGATCCCAAATTTCAGATGAGCTTGAATACCTTAGTGTCCCAGTGAGATTCCTGTGACAACATAAAAAATTTAAAAGGGGGGGTTGGGGTTTTGGTTCGGTGGCCCGGGGCTTGTTTGGCAGGTTCAGGTTGTTGGTTTGATTTCCCGTTCTTGGAATCCCCCCCCCAAAAAAAAAAATTTAAAAGGGGTTGGGGTTGCGTTTTGTTGCAAGGGTTTTTTTTTCATTCTTCCTTTAAACCCCAAAACCAGGTAACCAAAAACCCCCCTGAAGATGAAATTTACCTACATGTAAATTCTAAAGTTACAAACTTCTAGAAGAAAATGGGGAAAATTATGGAACGTTGTTTCTCAAATAGTTTTTAAGACTAAACCAAAGGTCTACTCGTAAAGAATAAAATAAACTGTGCTTAATCAAAATTTTACAATCTTATTCTTTGAAATGCAGGTAAGATTATAGAGCAAGAAAAGACAAACTATGAGGAAACATTTTCATGTCGTGTACTTGTGACTTTTATCATAATGTGTAAAGTAGTTTCAAAATTAAGCACAGTACATAAAAATAAGCACAAGTTAAAATTTTTAAAAGACAAAAAGATTTGAGTAGATGATAAGTGAAATTAAGAGGAAAGCAAATATTCACATAAACAAAATACTTAGCATCATTAGTCATTAAAGAAATGCACAATTAAATACCATTATCCAAATATTATGCACTCAAATAATTACACATCAGTATTCATAGTATCATTATATTCACAGTGTCATTATTTACTCAAAAGTTGGAGAGTTAAGCAGGTTTTGAGATGTTGATACGATGGTGATCACACTCATCACAGGGCGGATACCTCATTCTTTTGTTTTTTCCCCAATCCCTTCATCTCCATTCAATTCCTTTTCCCCTTCTCTATTTACAAAAGCTTTGTTTTCATTTTTCATCTGTTCTCTTTTTTTCCCCTTCCTTCTCCACTCGCTTCCCATTACCTTTCCCATTCGAACATTGTCTTCCCATTTCCCAGTATCTATTATCCCCATTTTGGTCCTTATTTACACTTTCCATTTCTCACACCAGAGAAACATTTTTAAATGTGTGTCCCATTTATTTCACTTGAGAGTATGATCTCAAAGTGCATCCATTTACCTATAAATGCTTCTAGTTTATTCTTTATAGCAGAGTAGTATTCTATTGTATAAAAACCCCCATCTTCTTTATCCATTTATCTCTGCCTTTGGGCTGATTACAAGGTTTAGCTATTACAAATTGCACTGCTATAAACATGGGTGTGCATATATCGCTGTGTTATGATGCTTTTAATTCTTTCAGGAAGATACCAAGAAGGGGAATACCTGGGTCAAATGGAAGCTCTAGTTTTAGTTGTAGAATACTTCTTCACAGTAAATAAGAAAGAACCTCGGATATAATTATACCAATGAATGCTAAAATAACTTAGTTTAGTGAGAAGCACAAGAAACTGGTAAGTACTACATGGACCCACTTATATAAAACTTGTAAATTCACAGTAGCCTATGTCAGAAAAAAGATGATTGCTACTTACTTTGCGCTAACACCAAGTGTGAGAGAATAATTACAAAGGGAAAAAGGAAGCTTATGAAAGTAATGGACATGATTATTATCTTGATTCTTTTCATGGTTTAATGTGTAAATATATCAAATTTATGAAACTGTCTATGCTAAATATGAGATTTATTGTGTGTCAATTACACCATAATTAATACAGTGTGACAAAAGAGAAGAAAAAAGATTGTATTTTAAATATCTTTTACAGCACGACTGCATAATGCATAAATAAATGTCTACTGTGAACTTTACCAAATATGTAGCCATAACATGGGATACAAATAAAAATAAAATTTGCAGGAGAACCATATGTGTCAAGTTCCTTCAGTTTCACATGCTTCTATCTCTAAATACACTCTGAGATATGTGAAGGGGATGAAAGAATTTGTTTGTATCTCCTTAGGACATGTGAGCTATTTGTGAGTATTTAGCAAAATTACAAACTTAATATCTATGCATTTCAACGGATACAAATATCTGAGAAACTGAGTAATCCAGGAGTGAGTGCAGACGAAGGAAAGATGTTGGTTATCAGTGTTGATTCTCTCTGGAGCTTAGTGAGGTATGTGAGAAGATTGTTTATGCTCTTTTGTTTTCACTGTATGTGTTTGGAATTTTCCACACTAAAATGCTTAAAATATTTGAAGCACATAAATTCAATAATGGAAAGTATGTGAATTTGTGTAGGTGGTGGGTGGAGTGACAATCATAGTAGAAAATCAAGGATAAGAAAGGTTACCTTATGCAGAGTAAAACTGGAACCCCTGAGGGAAAAGAACATACAAAACAATTAGAGATTATTTAATCTGGAAGCTAATCACAAGTAGCGTCAGTGTGTGAATGTGGAAGCAGCGGACTTACATTACAGAGACTCAGGATTGCATTTTTTGTTTTTCTTTGTTAGCTTTGTTAGTTTGTGCAAAGCAATTAACCTTTCTGAGCTTCAGTTTACTCAACTCTAAAATGAGATTAGTTTTCTCCACATCAAAAGGTGAGAAGAAAAATTTGACCATTTTTATGTGATGTAAGCAGTTAGTACAATGCGTGAAATTTGGTACATATTAAACAAAAATTTATTTTCCTTTCTCTAGTCCCCCTTCAGCTCCACCTCCAGCTTTCTTAAAGAATTTATAAAATATTAGGACTTGCATTAACATATACCTCTAGTCTGGGAAAATAAAGGCTGTGGGTAAGATTAATTTGATGAAAGAAAATTGGACCTAGAATCAGAGTGGGGTACTGTTCACATGTAGCTGATTTTGTGAGCTGTGCAGCTTTAGGTAAATCATTTCATTTGTTATGAAATAGATATAATAAATGTACTGAAACATTAAAGGAAATATTGTACATAAAACTTGAATAATATTCCGAAGTATTATTTGACAATAGACAAATTTAATTTATTTCTATTATAAGCATAATATAAGTGCAACATAAACCTCATTTTGCTGCTTTATTATTTATGATCTTACTGAGGACAAGAGGGAAATAAAATTTCAAAGACGGGTCTGTGCGAAGTTTCTGATTGAGAAATTGAATCCAAAACTTTTGTGACAACCAAAGAGAAAAATATTACATATACAGTATGTATAGTATATAATTTTTAGGTGAAGCTTTCTTTCACTAATATGTAGGACAAGGTATACTTTTTGTCAGTTCTTGAAGCAATAATTCTGAGGCAGTATGGTAAGTAATGCTATGAGCCCAGTGACTCACATGGCTTACACTATAGCAAAAGCAGCAAAGCTACCTATAATTTAAGGAGATTTATGTGATCAAACGTATTTAGCAAAACTGGAGTCCAAGAGGGAAGGAATTTTTCCTGATGTTGAAGGCTGTAATTCTGAAGTTGAGCAGTGTTATCAAAGCAGCATATAAGGATGATAGCTTCGAAACTATCATTTGGGATTAAGTCGGAGAGAAGTCTTACATTTTTTACAAAAATAATATTGTAGCATAGGTATCATTTGTTAGTATACCTCACAACACCTTAAATAATAAAAGTAAATTTTATGCTTTATAATAAATATACCACAGGGTTGAATTCTTCATTAGCCATATCTTTTCCAGTCTGAACAGAAACCTATGTGTGTGAAACATTTTTGGCATATCTATGCAAAAAATACTACTTACTGCTTTTCAAAACATGAAGAGCTGTGATTACAAAATTATAATGGTCAACATGATATGCGCTTAAATTCCTCTGGATGTGTAGATAAGTAGTTGATGTAGTCTATTTTGGTTGCTAAAACAAAGTAGCATGAACTGGGTGGCTCATAAGAAACAGTTATTTGTCAGAGTTGTAGAGGGAGGAAGTCCAGTATTAAGGTGTCTGAAAACTTGTTATCTGGCCAGGACCTGTTTCCTCAGAAACAATCATCTTTTCGTTGTACCCTTAAACGGCTGATGGGGTAAGGGACCTCTATGGGTGTCTCTTTTATAAGGACACTAATCTCATACATGCTGTCACCATCACTCAGTGTGTTAGAGTTTCACCATACAGATTTTGATGGGACACAGATATTCCATCCATTTCTTTGACTAGATTGGAATTCGGAGTCCTCTAAAAACTATGAACCAAAATAGCTCTCTTTTAAATTGTGGATGATGGGTGTTGTGTTCCAGTGTCAGGAAAGTCACCTAATGAAACTTGTACAAGAGAAGTGGGTTGTTGCTGTGACTGTCACTGACCATGTGGTTTAGGGACCACTGGGATGAGTCTATGGGAAGTGTTTGGAAAACTTCAGTGTTGCACGATTGAGAAGCCTTAGAACAATGCAAGCAGAGCTTATTGAACAGTTCTTGTGAGAACTCAGATCAGAATGCTGGTAAGAATGCAGGCATAAAGGTCAGGTTTGTGAGGTTTCAGTCGGTAATATTGCTTCTATCTGAAAGTATACTAGAGGCCGTGAATGTTTTATTCTTACAAAGAATTTGTCTATATTCTATCCAAGTGCTCAGAGTTTACTTGAGGCTGAATTTAAAGGTGATGGGCTAATCTGACAGAGGAAATTTCAAAGCAGCCCAACCTTTAGGCTGTGGCATAGGTTCTGCTGGTTTTTATTAGCAAAATCAACAGTAATAATCAGGAGATTAAAAGGAAGTTGAAGATTTGAAATGTTTGCAGTTTGGCCAAGAAGTAACCATAGTAAAGTTGGGGCAGGAATAGGTGTAGTTGCTGATTGGATTAGCACTAGTAAACAGAAGTCAAATACTTCGCATTGGAATAGTAGAAAAAATGGCTTGAGGGATCTCAGAAAATGGCCATACTCCACCCATCACAGGCTCAAAGGTATAAAAGTATAAACTCCTTTGAAAGAGTTGGTTTAGAGAGATCTCCAGGGTTCTCTGCTAATTTAGTGACACCTAGGGAAGTGTTTCTCCAAGTTCAGCCGTCCAAGCACTCAAGTGTCACTACACTTATGGTTCAAAGGGGCCAGACTACTGTTGGAGCTGGTGTAAGACTTAATGTCATTCACATAGTGCTGGTTTTGCAGATATGAAGGATGCAGGAATTGTGGGCTCATGCAGACTTCTATCCTGGTTTGCCAAGTTCTGAGAGGCAATGTGCCTTTAGTGGATAGTGCATGAGGCAGTGAGAGTGAAGCTGAAGGTGCTTTGGAGACTCCAGAATTCAGAGATTCCTGGAATATAGAACATCTTTCGAGAAAAACCACAGATACAGAGAGGAACCAGCCTGAGAGAGAGGCCACGTGAGCTGCAACAGTAGGGGCCACAGGAGCAGGACAGCTCAAGCCCTTCAGAGCTCAAGTCTCACCATCACCTGCCACAGATACCAGACATGGAGCCATGGAATATAACGTTTGCCCCCCTCCCCCGGCTTTTAGCCTTATATGGGTCTGATTCCTATCCTCTTATTATCTCTTTTGTAATGGGGATGTTTATGCTGTGCTATTGTATTTCATAACTATACAACTTCTGAGAAATTGTTTTACAGGAGCTCACATCTGTTTTCCTTGACTTTCTGAAGACACTCGAGTCATGGACTTTGGTCTTAACACCTAGAGATGGGCTAGATTTATTTGCATAAAGAGATAGACATGAGTCTTTCAGGGGCTGCGGTGAGGTGTTATGGTTTAGATCTAAACTGTTCTATCAAAAATTTGCTGTTCAGAAGAGGGGCTGTAAGATGGTGACTGGGTCACAGAGGCATCATATCATCAGAGCATTAGTCCATTGGTGAGTTCTGACTTGGTTTCTAGGTGGGGCCTTGTCTGAAGATACGGTCCTGGAGGTGTTATCTGAAGGGAGTATTGTTGTTCCTGGCCCCTCCTCGCTTGCTCTGCTGCCTGGCTGCTGTGGGTTAAGCAGCTTTCCTTTCCCTCCACACTCTTCTACGGTACTGTTTCTGCCTTGGAGCCAGTGACCATGGACTGGATCCTCTGAAAACTGTGAAGCAAAATAACCCTCTCCTACTTTAAATTACAGATGTTAAGGGTATTTAGTCTTACTGATGGGAAAGCTGACTGATACAGTCTGTGAAACTTGAATAACTCATCCAAAGAATTAAGAAGAAAAGAAAAGCAGTTGAAAAGCAGAACAATAGATATCTTGCAACAAGGTTAAAGACCTCTATATTTCTTATGTTTTTGTAGCCATAAGAAGTGGTAATGTAACTTGTTTGAAGCACACACATACACACATACTTATACATATATATTATATATCAAACTTATGAGCAACAAATAGTGCATGAAATAAAAGAAACAAAACAAAATGGTTTTATTTCTATGTTGTATATTATCAGAACTCAAAGTACATGAGTTGTGATGTTTTCTGTACCTTTTATTTCAGTTAACAACTAGCTGTTTATAACATGTCTCTAATATTTTTTTTTTTTTTGGTTTTTCTCCGGTACCGGGAACCGAACTCACGACCTTGCGCTTGCCAGGCAGGCACTTTTGCCCCTGAGCTAAATCCCCAGCCCAGTCTAATATATTTTAAGATGCCTCTTTATACATAACTAACTGGGTTGTCCACAATCCTAAAACTAACTCAAATTACTTTTTGAACTTTTAATTTTTGCTAATGTTTTCTCTCCTAAGGACATTATTTTAGGGGACTTAGATGGAATGTTTTTCTGTACTCTCAATTTGCTCACAATCATGGACAGCTAATTAAAAATATTCTCATAGGATAAGCCGCAGGCCTTGGTGCCATCAGCATTCAAGGAAGAAATAAGACAAATATTGAGAAAAGAGAATATTTTATAATGCCTATAATATGGTTTCTTTTAGGTAGCAGGACAAAGGTATAACAAAACAACCAAAAGCAACAAAGAAAAGGGCTAGCTCAATATATTTTCTGGATACAGATGTAAGAAATCTGGAAAACACTAGCAAATTAAATTTAATAGTATGAACACTGACTGTCAGTGTGAGCAAGGCAGATATATACTCCAGAAATGCAAGGTTGGGTTATTTTTGAAACTAAATAATTGCTCTACACAAAATCACTTTCAAAAAAGATTATTTCAGAAATCTAATACCCATTCATAATTCCTCCACAAATTAAAAACAGAAAGGAATTTAATCAAATTCAAAAAGAGTGTCTATGAAAAATATGAAACTAGATAATGTATTTTAATTTTGAGTACCATTAAAGACCTACAAAATAAGACCCTTTTTTTGTCTTTTTCAGTCAGGGTCTTGCTATTCAGTTCAGGCTGGTCTTAACCCACTTTGTAGCCAAGGCTGGCCTCAAACTTGCAGCGATCCTCCTGCCTCAGCCTCCCGAGTGCTGGGATTACAGGCATGCGCCACCACACCTGGCAAGACCTAGAGAAAAAAATTTCCACATTTGTGATTTGGGGTCATGAGATAATTAAAAGTGACAGAATTTAATCTCCATAAAGAATTGGGAAGAAAGAACTTCAGGTTTCTTTGCTCAGATACTGTGTGTTGAAGTATGTTAATTTGTCTTTATGATAGTGAGGTTTTCTCTCGATTTTAGTCAAAATCCCTTGCCCCTCCCACTGGCACCAAGATTATGTCAACAAGATCAACTATTCAAATTGCAAAGTAAATTCTTTTCTAATATAGAAAACAAAAACTTCCAGAGAGAACATTGACCTTCATATCTGATATGAAATATTAGCATAAGAACAATTGAACTTAGAAAATAGTTATAAAAGTCACCATAACTGATTACATATATTTATCTATAGCTAAATGAATATATTTGTCATTAAAGCAGTATGTATAAGTCATTATTTAAAAAGGACGGTGGAAAAATATTTAACCATCAAGAAATGCCAAATAAGACCTACAAATATTTGATTCTCCAAAGTCCTTTAAAATATAAAGTCATAAAATTTGCATGTAGTTATTATTATTTATTAGCAATACCCAAGCTTTGGGTGGAGAAAATATGAAGTTGTTTTGCTGGTGTTGCTTTCTTATTTCAACTAATAATCTTTTAATATAAATTACAAACTTTTACACCAAAAAGAAAAGAAGTGGATGGTGAATATTGCAGAAAATACTCTAAATAACATGTAGAACCACTTTTCAATCAAAAGTTTTGTTAATTTTTGTCTTTTGTAAATCTCACCCAACAATGTATCTCATAATTCAAATCCAAAATATACTCATTATGAATGTATTGTACCTCAAGGCAGGCTGTGATTCTTATTTGCTTTTTATAAACAACTGGTATTTGGAGGATATGAACTTTATTGTCATCATTTGCTCAAAATATACATGGGAATAATGCTTAATAATTAAATTATAAATAGTATAGTGCCATTTGAAAGCTATTTTTGTGAATTCTTTGCAAACAATTTTTCTGTGAAACATTTGTTTCTGAAACTTCTTTAATTGTGACTTCCAGTCTAGACTATCAGCTCATTAGCAAGCAATTCAGAAATGCAGCTATGTGTGGGATTCTGAAAATCAACGTACAAACATATACAACACAGTGATTGATCTGTATTTAGTGGAATGCTATTAAGTGTTGTACCTACTCATAATGTAAATCATAGGAAGGATATCTGAAAGTTTCCTTAGTCAGTGTTTATCAGCATTTTGATACCAACTGTAACCAAAGAAACAAAGCGGAACAGTGATACAGCAAATTATTTTTTCTGGTTCATATTCAGTTTCTGTCAACCTAATGAAAGCTAATCTTACACGCATGTTTTCATCAAACATCTTTGCTCATGGTTTTGTTTGATGCTGATGTTTTTCATGAGTGGAAAAAATGAAGATTATGAAACATTCTAAAATCTTTGGGAGAAAAGGGACACAATAAAATAATTTATTCTATTGTAATTAAATAAAAGTGAAAGACCTATAATATATTTCTTTTAGTGGAGACCTATAATATATCCTGTCAGTAGAGACATTCTCAAATTTGTTATATTATCTAGTAAGACCTGATACATTGAAATTGTATCAAGAAGTAATATGGTAAGAATCAAACAATGTATACATACACCATACATCCACTATACATCCACTATAGAGTCAGAATAACTTAGAGACATTTCTACCTCATTGTTAAGTGGTTAAAGAATGCAAAAGGGTCTTCAGTTTCTACCCCTCTATTACTTCAAAACTATGAGTGGTACGTGAGTTTTTAAAGAAGTGTTCTTACAGTTATTAAGCTGCAAAAATTGGGCTAGAAAATTAGATTTCCAGTAGGATGAGTTTTGAATACAGATGCTGTGATAGACATTTTGGGGTGCTTTTCCCATTCATAAAGAAACCCGCTCTGAGGACCCTACATTGTCCTCCCGTGTTCTAGGTGTGGGGCCCAGCGGCTGATTTAGTAAATGATTCTACGTAATCAAGAAATTCTATGCCCTGATCAAGAACAGTTGAACATAGGGTGTCGAGGTGTCTACCTGGGCCAAGTCAGATCAATTAGAGCTTCTTCTTGTTAATTGATTTAGTCTAAGAAATTCCCTGTGTGCAGAAAGAGCCAAGACACACAAACTCAGGAATCATTAAGCCTGTGTGCTAGAGAACAGAGGAAACGGACAGGCACAGAGAGACAGAGGGTGGGGCGGGGACAGCAGGAGGCAGAAGGAGCGAGGGAGGAGGGAAGCATGTGGTAAACAAGTAGCGACAAAGGATGCAAGAGAAATATACAGTCTAGATTCACCTAGTTTTTCTCTCTCTCTTTTTTTTTTTTTTTTTTTTTTTTTTCCGGTACCGGGAATCAAACCCACGACCTTGCGCTTGCCAGGCAGGCGCTGTGCCGCTGACCTAATCTCCAGCCCCTCACCTAGTTTCCATATGTCTTTTCCAGTGCCTGGATGCATTCATTTCTTTGAATTCAAGGTTATATATTTATGTCCTTATAATAAATTGAGTGTTTTTGTTTAATCTTTGCTCATGGCTTGTTTGATGTTGATAGTTTTCTTATTTTGAAAAGTTATAATCAAGATTTGAAGGCAGTAACAGTGAGACCAAGAGTAGAGTAGTAAATTCATTTGAGAAATGTTTCAGAGTAGAATTGACAAAATAAAGCTGCTGACAAGATGTAAATACACACCTCAATCTTACAGAAGTAAAAGACCGTAAAAGCAATATCTAGCTTATATTTTAAGCTAAAGCTATAACTAAGCTAGCAAATAAAAATTTTTGAAACATGAGTCTTGAGGTTTCCAGCTCTAGAAATTTAGAAACCACAATTATGAATAAATGTTAAACTTAAAGGAATATTAAATTGTTATTAATACATAGTATAATATCTTATCATGAAGCTTTTGTGTATTATTAAAATATAGCCTTTTAAATTTGGGGAGAAACTTTGAGAGCAGGCATTTTGAAGGTTTGCCTTAATTTTGAAAAGTTAAGGGTGAATCTATACCCTTTTAATATATTTATAGTTCTTATGATTGACTTTAAGAGTTGGAGATGTCAATATGAAAAAAATTTAAACAGCATTATATTAGTAAAATCATCGGAAATGATAAATCTCACTGTTTAGATTTTGTTATATATGTGTACGTATAAGATGTTTGAATAAAGGAGATCATCACAAGGACAAATTTCACCCTCTTTTTAAGGATGGGAAAGTTAGACAAATGTATACTTCAAATTTTGAATTTACTCCATTCCATATTTAATTAAAATTGCACTTAGAACAAAGATGCATGACCTTCTTTGGTTATTCAATAATGAATTTTTATTACTGAACTTTTTCCCAAGTCCAACCAATTACACATCTTAAAATGATAATCTCTCCTCCACTTACCTTTATAGCTAAATAATTGCCATTCTTTCTCTTTAAACTCAAACGTGTTATGTGGATTGCTGGTGTTATTAACTTTACTACTTTAGAGTTTTTCATTCCCTGAACACATTGCAATTTGCACAGTGCAATTACAATGCTTCCAAAATATTTTACACCTAAGTATATTATTTCCCTTCTGTCACTGATCCCAATGAGATTTTGAAATCATTTATGTGACCGTTAATCCCGGTGTGTCAGTTTGCATGGATTAAGGGAGGTCTAGCAGGTGAGTGGAGCATAGTTCTGCATGTTTCTCTGGATGATTAACATGTAGATCAGCAAAATGAGGGCATCAAACAATATGCTGGTAGCCTGGATGTCATGAAAGGAGAAAAAAGAAGGAAATACTGCATTCCTGGTTTGGAAGAGCCTTAGTCTTTGCCATTGCCTTTAGACACTGGTCTACAGTTTTTTCCGCCTTCTGATGCAGGCTTTCACAGGCAACCTGACAACAAGCTTCCAGCCCTTAAACGTTAGGCTGGTGCTCCATCATTCATCCCTTTTTTCGGTGGCGTCCATCTTCTCACACTGAGCTGCTGCTGGATACGGGGGCTTTCCCACACACAGACAACCATGTGGGGCTCTTCCACCTCTTATCCTACAAGCCTACCTACAAGTCCCTTTGTATAATTACACAGTTCCTGTTGATTCTGCTCCTGTAGCAAATCCCAGCTAACGCAGTTTTGGTACTAGAAGCAGTTCTAGAGTAAGAGAATTGTAAGGGTGGAAATGCATGCAACTAAAATTCAATGTTACTCTATCTCAGTGTAATTTCTAGAAGTTCACTGCTGTGACGTATGTGGAGATCTCCCTTCTATAGTAAAGGGGAAGTTGCTCCTTCTGGCCCTTTTTACAACCAAAAAGGAGATACAACACCTAATGACCCAATTTGGAATTCGGAGGCACAAATTCCTCACTTGAGTATATTACTCTGGCCCCAGTGCCGAGGTACTCCGAAAGCTGCTAATTTTGAGAGGGCACCCAGACAAAGAAGCTCTACAGCAAGTCCAGGATGCTGTGCAGACTGCGCTGGCCCATCTACTTCCAATGGGATTTGAGAATCAGTGGCAGATAGGGGTGCTATTTGGAGCCTCTGGAAGGCCCATCTACATGAGTGGAGGTCCCTGGGATTTTAGGGCAAGGCTCTGCTACATCTGCGGACTGCCTCCCTTTGAGAAACAGCTCTTGGCTGCTACTGGGTCTTAGTGGAAACTGAATGCTTGACAGTGGGGTACCAGGTTACCTTGGGTGCGCTCTGATCCGCGGAGTCTTAAAGTTGGACATCAAGAACCAATGCAGCAGAAGTGGTACCTACATAACCAGGTTCAAGCAGGTCTTGAAGGCAGAAGGATGTGCCATGAAGACATAGCCAAAATGGTCATCCTTCTTACCCCTTCCTGTCCTGCTTTCTGATTCACACCACACACCTAGGGCTCAATGAAATATCCCTATCGCTAGCTGTCAGAGGGAGGGAAGACGAGGCCTGGCTTACAGGTGGGAAACCATCTGCACATTGTCCAGGCACTGCCCCAAAATGAGGATGTGGTGCCCTGTTTCCTTAGCCTTCCGGTGCAGACCCACTCCAGGGCCTCCACAGTCCAGGCCTGCAACCTTGGACTGGTGCCGTATACTCTTCTTTATTAACATGTGTTTGAGATGCATCCACGATGCTTGCATTCATCCTAAGGAGAAGGTACACATTTTCTCTTATTCCGCCCCGCCCATGCCCCTCTCTAGATCCCTTTTCCCCATTTCACTATGACTGTGATTAATACTTAGTTCGTGTTTGCGCCATCTGACTGCATTCACTGTGAGTAATTGCTACATGTACAGGATGCTTCATAAATCTTTTTACACCTCCTGCCACCACCTCCAGCCTCTTGGTCCCCTTCCCATTTGCAAAAGATCTACCTCTGTTTCCTTTTATAATTTCTTATTTTGCTCTTTATTTATACTTAGGATTATTAAGAAACTATACAGTATTTAAACTTGTGTGTCTGATTTATTTCACTTAACATTATTTTTTCAAGGAATATCCATTTTCCTACAAATGCCTTGAATTTATCCTTCTTTATGGCTGTGTGGTATTCCTCTATATATGCATAGCACATTTTCTTTCTCTATTCTTCTGCTGATGGCGCTATACCCTTGATCCCACTTATTGTGTAGCTTCCATTGTCTTGGGCTGAGGAGCTACAAGATCACTTGCTCTCTAGCACACAGGGATCCATTGTGGCCTCGGATTCTGTAACGCTACTTCAGAAATCCCCTTGCATAATTTTATATATATATATATATATATATCTTCTGTTGCTGATTCTGTTCCACTAGAGAACCACAGCTAATACAATTTTTGAATTTTTTCATTTCAGTTTTCAATGTAGTAAGTTTCCGGTCTCTGAAATGATTAAACTGGTATTCTGATAACTGCTTTTGCTGCTTTGCTGACTTAGCACTCTAAAACCACTTTGTCAATTATAAAATTCTGTGCATTGTGACATGTATTGTTTTTGTCTTTTTAAATACTTAAATAGAATAGTTTTGCAGTAAAATAAAATGTCTCTTTTGGAAGCAGAAATGCATGGAAACAGTGTGGCACGAATTTGGTCATGGAACAAGAACAGCTCAGTGGAGAAAGAGCTGTGTCTCTGCATTTACCTGCCAAGCAACAGTGAATTTCTTTATGACAGTTGAAAAAGAAAGGCAACAATAGATGAGATAGGTTATACTTTGTTACTGAGCTTTGTGTGCAAGGGTTGCCTTTCACATGCTAAACTGGAAATTACTGGCAACAAAATTGCAGAGAAAAGTTCAGTGGCTTGAAAGAAATTTAAAAGCAAAAATGGACTGTATTTCAAAAAAGCCCTGTTGCCCCGACATTGCCGGCAACATCGGGAATGCTAATGTGTTTATGGGAGGGGTGGCAACGCCACCCCTGAGAGGAGCTTGATTGTGCATAGAAAAAAGTTTTAAGAAAACATCGTTCATTCGATTTCACTCAGATACACAGAACAGCGTCTGATCAAGTCTGAGATTTGATGAAAATCTAAGTAAATCTTTAAATCATAAAAATCTAACTGATAAGAAAGCTTTTCATCACAAATTGTGTTTTTTTTCTTTTTTAAATGAAAGTGATGACACTTCAGATTTGAAAAAGTATAATATGGCTTATTAAACTCCAAGAGAGCACGGAGTCTGTTGTTGATTATCATATCCCAGACTGAGCAGCAATGCTCAGGTTACATAAAATGAATAAACTCCCTATCATACAAAAAATATAAAGATAGATTCCAAATGACAGTCTCCTTTAGAGTCAATTGGCAGTCCTGAGGTTACAACTGAATCCCTGATGTGAGCACAGTATGTGGCTTTTGTTCTTGATATCTGTGAAATAGTTCAAGTTCTACATTACTGAGTTTAAAAGGGAATTCCTGAATTTTAGAAGCAGGGGATCTTGCACCCACATTCCTGGGGTTAAACCAACCCATTCCTTTGACATTATTTACTTGTAAAATCCTTTAAGCATTTGTGATTTCTGTATAATTGTCATCTTTATTCAGCTGGTTGGATTTTTTGGCTTTCTGGAGCTATTTAAAAGGATTTCACACCTGTCCCTTTAGGATTCTTAATATCATTTCAATGGAATCCTTTTATCTCTGTGTAATTCTGTTCTACCTCTTTGATCTAATTGACAGAATTCTATCCTCCACGCATGCATTATTTTTTATTATCCTGCATATCACAGTCATCACTGACATGGTCCCTATAATTACATCTGATCAGTTTCTCCATATCTTTTATTTTTTGGTTTTTCTCCGGTACCGGGAACCGAACTCACGACCTTGCGCGTGCCAGGCAGGCGCTTTTGCCGCTGAGCTAAATCCCCAGCCCCCTCCATATCTTTTATAAGACTGTTTTCTGGCTCTACAATTGTAAGCTGAAGTGATGCTAAAGTGATGCAGAACATATATTTGCTAAGTTAAATCCAGCAGTTTATTACTATCCCATATGTAAAAACCAAATACCTCCCAAGTGTCATAGATATATGTCACCCTGGTCTGCCTTTAACTTGTTTCCCTGCTTCACCAGTTTGAAAGTAGATAAGAAACCACATCACCTCCTCACCCAGAGAGCAGAGAGAGAAGCGTTTGTGCTAAACAAAGTCCTCGCCTCTCTTTTCAGCATGTCTTGCAAACTCCTGCTACAGCCACCACCACCACTCTCTCTCCAGGGCCTGGGCATCAGGCTGGCTGTCTTTACACCTCCACTTGGCCCCTCTGAAGGTAGTGCTGTTTTCCTGGCATCTCCTTCTGGGTACCGAGAATTGTGAAGATGAGTCACTGTCCCGAGGTCTGAGGTCCTGTGTGTGTCCCAGAGCCTTGGTGCCCCATGAATAAGGTGGGTTAGAGGGAACTGGGGGAGGACACTTTGCTCTTGTGTAGCTCAAACCATGACAGAGTGGACAGGAAACGGGGCGATAAATCTTTCCATGAAATCACTTTTGACTTTTTAACTTATTGCCTGTCTCCTCCTCAAGGATGGACGGCACATTGGAGTCCTTAACACTACAGAATCGCCAGGACTTCGGTGATGACGTAGGCTGTGAGCCTCTTTCCTGTGGCTGGCGGCTCTCCCACCTGGCATGGGGTAGCCCGGAGAGGCGCCCACCCACTTCTCTCAGGCCTGCCCCCCAGCCCCTAAACACCTTTGCTGCTTAGACTTCAGCTGGAGATCCTGCTTATAATTTATAATGCGGAAAACTCCATTCTTGCTGACTGGGTGATACAAGAAATATGTTTTCTTTTCTTTCTTTTTTTCATGGCTTAAATTCTACCTGGACAAAATTTGCTTAAAAGCAAGTCTGAAGGAATTTTTGGATGTTAATTTGTATATCATTTATGTTTCACGTTTTTAGCAGGAAATATGGTTTTGGCCTTGGGTGCTGATCGTAGCCTCGAAATCCCTTTATTTGGAAGTGCACTTTGTAGTTGGTAGTGTGACTCCATGGTGATTAAGCCCGACTGGGGCTCTTGTTTAGGGCACAGGCTTGTGGGCAGATGTTCACGTGCTGTAATGATAGCTCTGATGCAGTCTTAATGCGGCCTTCACCACTCGGCTCCCCTCTCTGTGATGGATTCCACCACAAGGCAGGATTTCCGAGGATTATTTTCTTACATTCTAGACAGGGCTTAGCAGCAGTACGGAAGAACAGCGTCCTCAATTATATCACCTACTTGCTCTGGGAAGTGGTACTTTTCTGGAATTCAAACAAAAAAGGTAAAGTCTGAAAAGAAGACCCTTCCCTTACATGTCTGCCTACGATAGCCTTGACGCTTCTGCACAATGGTGTAGCTTGGTATAGTCCACAGCACACAGTAGGGAAAGAATGACCCCGCCTCTGTGAGGACAAGGTTCTCACCATCCTTCCCAAGGACAGCGTTCACACTAAGCGAGTAATTTGTATCTTCGGGGCAATGTATTATTATTAACATTATTATTATTAATTACTATTTTCTGATACCAAAGAACATGGCAGGTGCACATCAGCTGGCTAGTGAGAAACAGTGCCAGAAGAAGTTGCCTAGCTGCTGGCAACTCTGTGCTCTATGCAGTGCTCAGGGAGCATCTCATACCTTGTGGATGTTCAGTTAAATATTCTCCAGGTTTTGGTGCTGAGGGTATGGTTCCCCCGTAGAGCATTTGCCTGGCATGGCCAAGGCCTTGGGCTTGATTCCCAGTGTTGCACAGGTGAAAACAAAACAATCAATACAATAAGAAGAAGACCCAATTTCTTTTTTTTTTCTTTTTTGGTTTTTCTCCGGTACTGGGAACCGAACTCACGCCCTTGCGCTTGCCAGGCAGGTGCTTTTGCCGCTGAGCTAAATCCCCAGCCCCTTGAAGACCCAATTTCTAAAATCAATTTATAGATGTTTCTTTTTTAATAGCCTACATACACTTAGGAAAAAGAACTATACTACACAAGAAGCAAAACATAGAGTTATGTACATGTTTATATAAACATGCACACGTACACATACACACAGATATACTGGGTATTATGGGAGTCCACAACATATTATTTCTGCCAGGGGTTTCAGGGAAGGAAGTAGTTCTAACATGATTGTAAAGCCTTGAAGCAACTGACAAGATTCAAATTTTCAAACACTGAAAATGGTTTTGGCAAAGAGAGGCAAGAGGGGGAAAAAATCTAAAGAGGAGTTAAAGGAAAAATTCCAGCAAAGTGGAGAGTCTCTCAGAGGGGCCAGCTGGCTATCTATAAAGTCTCAGGAAAGACTATTTCCCAATGAATTTACCTATGATCGTGATACAAATCACAATATTGTACATAGAGATGTCCCAACGTATATGGGAATGAAATATCTTTCAGGGTAGACTCATATAACTCCAACCCAGAAATGAATGAAAATCAGAATGGCAACTTATTGATAAATATAAAAATTGCTTGAATGATGCCTCTACATTAAGCAAACACCATGTTCCGTACCTACTGGCAAATCTCTATTAGCTAACTTACAAACAGGAAGTTGCATACCTAGCACGGAGTCACAGAAGCAAGGAATTACTTTACAGTTTAGTCCTATTAGCAACCTAAGGGAGTGAGGGTTTTACAATGTCAGCTATGACACCGCTGAAGGTCAGGAATCTCTAGTCAGGACTCTCAGTGGTTAACCAAATGTCAGTTTATTGAATTTGCCTTTTTGGATTGTTTTCGCTCTTTCATGTTTTTGAAAGAGATGTTATTTGTTTAGTTTTACTAATTATTTCTGTTAAACTGTGTGTAGACATTGGGCCTTTCTACTGCTTTATGTTGACTTTAATATCACCCATGTTTTGCTGCTTTATACTTTATCATTCAGAAAAAGAAATTACTCCTTCTCCCGCTGCTCTCTTCTCCCAGGGTGAGGGACCACATTTGCTTCAAAGGTTCAGCACATGCCTTCAGAATGGAGAACTTAATCCTCCATCTTGCAGGTGTTGGAACCCATTCCACTAATTTAATTTCACATTTTTATTTTTTTTCACTGTTACTGCTTAATAGCTGAAATTTCTTGCTGTACATTAACTTCTAAATGCTTAAAAACACGAAGAAAGAAAATTACAAAGATAAACATAAAATCTTTAACTCTTTAAATCTGTACATAGATTAATTTTGCACGACTTTTTTGCACATATATCCAAGAGCCTGTTGGGAGGCTAGCCCACGAACGGCAGAAACTGGTACGAGGAAGACGCATGGGCTTCATGCTAAAGCTTCAGGAAATCGGGACATGTTTGCCTCTTTCCTTTGGCAAGAGAGTACGATGAGTAATTGTTGGTTCTGGGCTTTTTTGGTCCACTTTCCTGGCATGCTCTTTCTTATATTCCCAGGGCCCCAGCAATTCCTCTACCAATAATTCCTGTCTCCAGTCTTTCCCAGACCTTCGTCCGTGCAGCTCACACTTCCACCCGTCATTTCGTACAGGAACGAGCGCATGTTCAGCGCCAAGCCTGTGCAGACATCACCGGGCAGCCTTTCATAAGAGCCGCGCTGAACAACACCAACAAAATGCTAGGTTGGCCTGAACAAATTCGCCGAAAGAATCCACGCTCAGAGTTTCTGCCTTGGTGTCTTCATTCATTTGTGCTGCTACACACAAACCCCAGCCTGGGTGATCTGTAAGGAATATGATTTATAAGGAAGTTTCAGTTCTGGAAACTGGCAAGGCCAGGATCAGGACATCCGAAGGTTTGGTGTCTCCTGACTTTCATCACTGCTTCCAAAATGGCACTTTGAAGGCTGCGTCTTCCTAGGGAAGGGGGAGGAGCAGAAGACAAAGAAGCCACCCCCCCGAAGCCCTTTTCAAGGGTATGTGGATCAATGAATGATGAAGAAGCTCTGTAGGAGGCCCCACGTCCCAACACAAGAGAGCTGGGAGTTACGTTTCCAGCACGTGCATCTGGGGATACATTCAGGTCACAGCAGCAGTTTATAGCACTGCCTAAAATCTTTTCACCAATCAGACTCACAGAGCCTTGTCTCCTTTCTGCTGACGTGTCTTTCAAACGTCACCTCCGCAGAGGATTCCTCTGACCATGCTATTTAAGTCATCTCTTGCCTCATTTCCCAGTACTCTCTCGCCCCCCGCCCAGCTATAATTTTTTACCTTACAGAACACTACCAACATCCGACATAATCTATGCAAAATATTTATTTTAAACATTATATACATGCATATATATGCATATACTTATGCAGTTATAGTGCAGAGTTTTGCTTATTCACCTCCTCTTTACCTCCAGTGATGTAAGTCCTACGTTGACAAATATTCGGTCTCTCATTTGTTTTCACTGTGTCAGTAGCATCATTCCAAGCCCTGCCAGGCAATAATTTTTAATAACTACTTGTTGAATGACCAAGTGTTTAAGTAATCCTCTAACTATAGCTTGGATAAATTAGCCAAGGTTACAGAACAAATACTGTTGTTCTTGAATGTAGTGTGTTATATTTTTTACAAAAAAAGAATGCATTTAAATTGGACCTTCAGTGTATGATAATGTTACTTCACATTACTGGATATGTGAGTTCCCAAATTTTTATCACACAATAATACTAACAGTATCAATACAGCATAATAATTGGGAGAAAATAGCAAAGATATAACATATTTGAGTAATGTCTTTGGGTAAAGCACCTGATGAAATGGCTCTATTTCTCTCAGATCTCTCTCACATTTTGTACCAAGCGTTCATATGAACACTTCCTACAGACTGAAAAACAGGATGAAAAGAAGTTTCCCACAGTTCCTTGCTACTGAGCCCTCTCCAGAGAGTTTCCAGAACATGTCTCTCTCCTTGCGTTGGACTGTGCTGGTTATGGTCTGCGCTGCCGTTAGTCAGATGTGGGTAAGAGGACCGTTTATTGTGTTCCATAACTGTGCTTCCATTGCTTCTTTTGTAGAAAAAAAGATGTTTTTGGTCAGAGTGAACTGACATTAAGTTCCCATCAAGGGCTGCTGTGTTAGTCCCGGGCTCCACAGGAGTGGAGTATTTCCCAGCAGTGAACTGCAGTTACGATTCTTGTGCCCACACAGGACTTTCTTACTGGTCCAGTCCCCAGCTGCCATGATTCAGCAGATGCCCAGTCTGATGCCAGTGACCATGAGTCACCCACAACACAGTGAGACATGGTGGGAGGAGTGGCAAAGTGGCCATCACTGCTGCATGTAGTTTGCCTTGTTGCAGAGAACACCCAAGTTCAACGTCTCAGTCCCTTTCTCATTGCTAGGACGCCCATGACTCCAAGGAGAGGCTTCCTTTGGTTCATGGTTTCAGGGCTACAGCCCGTGACTAGGTAGCTCCATGGTAAGAAGACCATGGCGTAAGGACGTGGTGGAACAAAGCTGCTCATTACACAGCAGTGTGAAGCAAAACAGGGGAACAGCACCCGAGAGGACTGCACCAGGGAACACACATGCCTCTGTGACCAGCACAGCTCTCCCCGCAGTGCTCTACTCGTCACCTAGGCAGGCGACTCTAAAGCCAATCAGATTGAAAATCCAGCACAACTGTCATTTTTGGTCTCAGGCAAAAAATGACTATCTGCTGACCAGATGGCAGCTGCAGTCTGATGGACCCTGTGTGCTGGTTCCTGTGAAGAGGCACCAATAAATCATGCCGCACCATTAGGGGCCATGTGTCTGCGCCATGGAGAAGCCACACTCCCGGAGGATGGCTTGTTCTTTCTGGTAAGTTCACCACTTGCACGTGGACATTTTTGCTCCCTTGAGGTCCTCTCTGGGCAAGTTTCGAAAGGTACCATTTGTCTTTGGTCACTGAACCCTGCCGAGCCTTTCCAGCTTTGAGTGGGGTTTTCCAGTGAGTCTGTGAGAAGGAGCAATGCAATTTTCAGAGATTCATGCTGTTCCCCAGCTGCGAAACAGTCCCTATCCATGCCCAATGAAAAGCAAGGAGCTGCCATTCAGAAGGGCTGCACTGAAGGGTGGACAGTTTATGTGTCCAAACAGAGAGACTGGTGCACCTGAGTGGCAGTTTTTGGTTGGTAACGATTTCCCATCAGTATAAATGGAGATTGAATACACCTGTAACTTTATTAGACTAGCAGGTTCTAAAGATTCCAAAAGCAGTGTCTAGGCCATGATTTATTGAATATCTTCCAAGCCCTGCTCCTACAAAGGGCCTCGTCTCGTTTAAAGTTGGTTACTTTGTTGGTCACTTTGACTCAGGGGCTCAGAGCCTAGTGAGTGAATGCCTAGAAGAGCCATGTGCTTTCTCACTGTACAGTGAATGCTATCAGTTTAAGGGCTTCCTTTTTACTAGAGGCTGCAGCCAGAGCTAATAATTTTTGCTTGATGGTATCTGTACTCTTTTGACTTTGCACCCAAGTTGCCTTGGCGTTCGGCCTTCCAAAGTCCATTGTTAGTACCCAATGCCCAAAACCCCTTAGAGGAGCCAAACTGGACTCATATACTGAGACAGATGGGGTGTAACACTTTATCTGCAGGGCGTCTGAATTCACAAAGTTAAGTCCCAAAGTTAAGTCTCCAGTCAGTCACTCTGTAGTCCTGTTTTTGTTGAGTTAAACCTTGGGGCTTGGATTATTTGGGAGGCAGCTAGGAGTAGATAGGCCCTGATTTTATAGCTCTCATTCTTAGCTGTGAGGGGGCCTTAACTTCAGGCAGCAAAGTTCTGTGCTGCACCCCAGAAAGGATACAGTTACCCATGCTTCTTGCATCAAGAAAACCAGTGTCACCAACACTGGAAATGTTCCAAAGGGCCCTGGCCTCATGCACAAAAATCAGCAACCAGAGAAGCACCACGGATTATCACTTTTGTCCCCAAATCTCCCCAGAAGAGATCTAGAAAAATTGTTACATGGCTTTAGTACGGAAAAAGCCCAGACATTTTTGAATTCTTCTTTCTTCCTTTCTATCTTGCAGAAATGTAGTCTCCAGTGGAGACGCCGAGATGTTAGCCCCATCTGTAACTGCATCACCCAGCCTGGACGCCTGGATCTCTGAGGGTCCCCTTGTTAAACATACACGACAACCGGGGTCCGTGACACTTCCCTGCTCTCTGAACAGAAGTCTCCTTTTCAGAGAAATCCTGCATCTGGTGTGTTGGTTCCCTCTCGGATACCTTGGGGTTGATTGAGCTCTCCCCTCCTGAGTCCTGCAGCTTTCCAGCCCTTCAGTCCCGTAAGGTCCCACCACAAGGAGCGCATGTGCGGGTCCTGCCCTGTATCTGCCGCCCCGGAGGATGTCTCTGCTCTGGATGACACTAAAGGTGACTCTGCCCTGCATTACTCTGCCTGTGAGCCGTAGTTTTGTCAGACTGGACCCTTCCCTGTATTGCATTTTCATAATGAAGTTTCACTGTGCCCTGCTTACCAATACTCAAATTACACAAGTCAGACATTACTGCAGACATCAGTGAAAGACAGAAGTCTAGATTTCATGACAAACTGATCTCCTGAGGGTCAGGAACATGCTGGTACAGGGTGGAGTGGCAGGAGTCCTGTCTGTATTTGCACCTGCATCTTAGATAAAGGACCCCAGAAGACAGCTCATCTGGACTTTGTACCCGAGAGACAGCGTGATGTACTAAGAGCAGGCACTCACTGCTTTTAGGGACGATGGGAAGAGACCCTGGCTGTGCCAGCCAGTCACTCCTCCCTCAGGTTGTGGCATTCCCAGTGCACGCTGAGGTTGTTCATGAGAACTGCAAAGGAGAAGAGGGGAGAGTGGAGGGCTGGGTCCCTCCTGGGCCACCTGGAGAGCCATCCTGTGCTTCGTAGTGGGTGGGGAATTGAGGGACCCAGCCAAGACAAGACCCCGAACCGTGGGATTACACCAGAGCATTCATTTCCCTTGTCTGGACTGAGGTGATCCCACCTTTTGGTGGTGCTGGGGATTGAACTCAGGGCTTGTACAAGCAAAGCAAGAACTCTACCACAGAGCCACATCCTGAGAAGTCTCACATTTTGTATAATTATGTCTTCTTACCTTTTATGAGATCTCAAGTTTTCCAGCTACATAAAGAAGAGAGAATTTTAGATTTCATGTCTAAATTAAACACTGTACTTCTCATAATGCAGAGTATAATATTTAATAGCATTGATCTTGAGTGTCAACATTCTTCACATTGTAATTAAATTCTGTTAGTTTGAGTCTAAAATGGAATCTGCTTATTTAAGAATCCCAGGTAGCCAATATGATACACAAGCACTGACATTACTCTAATGGGAGGAAAGGCTTATGATTTTAAATTTTCATCTTAATGGAAGAGTATCCATTCTCTCTAGTGGATGAATTTTCTGTAAGAAAATTTCAGCAAAAATATGTGATTGAAAACCTGCCTAAACATTAGCGCATGTTCTATATATAGCATAAAATATTTATATCTCTGTCCTTCATTGTGTGGCAGATATTCTATGGTGACTCAAATTACAGAGATAGGACCCTTTATTCAGGGTATGGTTACTAGTAGTCTGATTTCCTCCTAACATCTTGCATTATTTCACTACAGGACAAGTGTAACAGGAAATTCATTTTTGAAATTCTTGTACATAGATGGTTTTCATAATTAACTTACCAGAATGCACCTGCTCCATTAGAGATTTTGTTTTTCCCTCAATATAAGGATATCATCTTGTTATTATTAGTACTGTGTTGTTATGATTTTCCTAGGAAACAAATACTTGCATGAGGGTTTGGAAAAATAAAATAATTATACCTGACAAATAGCTTACCTTTGAGATTTTGCACAAGTGTATTTTGTATTGTTTTCCCTATATGTATTAAAATGTTGGTGAAATTGGAGTCTAAATTTGTTTGAATATTATTTAGTTGATAACACTTATAGCATAAGCCATGGTTTATTACAATGTTTTAGTCATGGGATTAATTTCTTTTGTTTGCAGGTTGGATGGCGTGTAGTTACTACCTAGTGCATTTAGTTGAAAAAATCATATTCAATTAGTGTCTAAGATGTGTAAGAAACTGAAAGAGAAAGAAAATTGTAAAAGAAAACTTGTATCAGGAGTTCATACTGGTCAAGGAAATAAGCTCTAATAGGAGACCTTGACCAGGACTGTAAACTGAACTTTGGCAGGTTCATCTCTGTTATGATTAATTTTAGTCAGCAATTTGACTGAAGTAAGGACTACCTAAAGAAGAGGTAAAGCATTGTCTGTGTCTGCCAGGGCATCCCTAGAATGTCAGTGTGTGCATCAGTGGGCCAAGCCAGGAGGATTCTCAAAGTAGGCAGGTAACAGTCAATCAGCCGGGAGGGCCTGGCTGGAACAGAAAGGCAGAGGAAACGAGGCAGCAGGGCAGGCCGTGGCAGAGCTGGTTGGAGAGTAAGCATGGCCAGACTCCAGGACACTTATGCCAAATAATTCCCTATATATGGAGTTCTCATGGGATCCCATGATGAGTGGAAGAAATAAAGAGATGTGACACCACCAGAAGCGCACTACTGTGGCTTTCCTCATGGTAGCCTGCCCTGTGTCCTCCAGGGTGTAATTTTGTTTTATTTTGGCCTCTAATTTTTCCTCTCTTTGTTTGACCTAAGTTGGCTCTGCAGAGCCTTCATTTTCCAAATAAACTTTGCTATCATTTTTGCTGGTTTTGTTCAGTTCAGTGAGAGACATGAAGAATCTGGAAACCAACACCTGAGCACACACAACCCAGTTAGGTTTATCTGGTGAGCTGTTCTCGGAGGAGTTGCTTGATCACAGAAAGGTCTTTACACTGGAGGACTTAGCTCTGTGCTACTTTTGTTTCCCAGAACCTCAATGTTGTACTAAGGACTGTGTGAAGTGCTTTCTGATTGTGAAGCTTTCAGACTAGGGTGGGACCCTCCCCTGCATCCCAGGGTCTTCACTTGCACAGGGGCTGTTGTGAGGCTTAGCCTTTATCACAGCACACACCAGTTTCCCTCACAAAGTCCCTTCAGTGAAAGTTGAGATCATTACAGCATTCTGAGATGACTTATTACCTGTTTAAACCTTAACAGTACATTATCATTATTTGTTTATTCATACATTTTGGTAACGGGGACTCATAAATGTCATTTTTCTCTGTGTTACATTTGTAAATTTGCTCCTAATTTTGTAAGGGATCATGGCAACAAGGTTCTTAGAGTACAATAAAGATTCTACTGAATTTAGCCTTTCTTCAAGTATCTAATGAAGATCCTATTTCTACATATCTCAAACAATGGAGGAAAATCAAGTGAACTATTTGACATGGCTTCTATCTAGATGTCACCCAAAAACCTCGTATGCTCAAAGGTGGGGCTTTTGAGAGGTAATGTAGGGGGCAATGAATCTTAGCATACTATTTTAGATAAAATAGTTTGGTAAAAGCCTGCATGGTGCCTCGGGAAGCCTCCTGGGACAGTGCAAGAGCTAATTCCCCAGATCAACACTGCCCAGGAATGTCTCCCCAAGATAAGGGGGGGCCTAGTCCTAGGTGACCCTCCATGACCCTGCCTGGGCAGTGCCATCTCCTGGCCCTAGGTAAACGCTGTAACCCTAAAGGAGTGCATAGGTTGTAAAAAAGGAGATAATGGGGGGAAACATCTATCACGGTTTGCCATGCGACCTGCAACTGACCTGGGGTCCAACAGGATGAGAGAAACACCATATGCCCACCGGAGTCAGAGAATGTAACACCCCAATCTGTTGTCAATGGAAACCAAAATGTAAATAAGGGGAAACAAAGTTAGCCATGGGCCCCTCTTCCAGATTGGCAAAGGAAGTGAGGGTGGCTAGCCTCAAATTAAACTCTGATTTTGTTCTCACTGGTGATTGGCGTCTCTTGTGGAATGTTTGGGACAAACGGGAATTTCTGCCATAACAGTAACAGAAGGAGGCCTGGGAAGTCAGGCGATGTTCCCCTGAGAGGGCACTGGGTAAATTTGAAGGGGTGAAGCCAGAGCACTGGAGACCCCACGATATTGGAAAAGCCAGGAACATGGATTGTCTGAGGAAAGCTACAGGAGTAAGCAAAGCCAGCCCAAGAGAGAGGCCACAAGGGTCACAACCACCAGCATTGCCATAGGAGCAGAACCACCCAAGCCGTAAGGATAGCACATCTCATCACAATTTGCTCAGGATGATGGACACAGAACGATGTGTTTTCATTTTTACCCTGCTGTAATTTGGTCTTGCTTTGGACCCATTACTTTCCTTCCCATTTTTTTCTCTTGGAACAGAAATACTTAACTTGTACCTTTGTATGTCAGCAGTGTCTAACTTTATTTTCATTTTTACCAGGATTCACAGCTATGATTCTGCCTAAAATCTCAGGGGAGATTTTGGACTTGGACTTTTCAGCAATGCTCAATATGTTAGCTTTTTAGAAACTCTTAGAAATGCACTAAATGCATTTTGCATAAAAAGATAGATATGAATCTTCTGGGGTGCAGGGGCAGAATGCTATGATTTATATTTAGATGCCCCCTCCAAAACCACTTGAGCTCATAAGGGCTACTGAGGGGTGATTAGCTCACGAGGGCACGATACCCATCAGTGGATGAGTCTACTCATCAGTTTACAGCTAAATGGGATTTTGGGAGGTGAAGCCTGGTAGGAAGAGGGGACTCACTGTGGGTGTGGCCTGCAGGGGTTTATCTCCCTCTTTCTTCCTTTGATCTCACTTTGTTTCCTGCACACCGTGCCATGAGCTGTTTGTCCTCCTCCATTCCCCTCTGCCATGCGGCCCTGCCTTAGAGCCAAACAAGTATGGCCTGAACCCTTTGCGGACTTTGAGGTAAAATAAACTTTTTCTCCTTAAAGTTGTGGGCATCAAGTATGATGTCTCAGCAACAAGAAAATAACTAAAGTAGTTAAGACAGTACTAATATTTTATTTGCCTTTGTTAGAACGCTCCATGAAGTGTATTAGGAGTGATTACTCCCCTCCTCAAAGTTTGATGTGTGGACCGGCTGTACAGAATAACATAAGAGTCTGTTTGATGAGCTTCATTGCAGACTCAGTGCATCAGCAAGTCTGGATATTAAACCAGAAATTCAACAATCTTGCTAGCAGTGTCTACCGTACTCAACTTGGGACTACTGATCCACAGGCATGCAGCTCTGCCGTGATTTTGAAAGCACTGGATTTTTGGTAACTTAGAGATTTGAATTATGATTTGCAAACTTTTAATTGCTTTCCTTTCAAATTCCTCACAGAAAGCACACAGGCACACAGACATGGTCAGTAAATGTGTTTCATTGGTGTAAAAATCTATATACTAAAATACAAGATTTGTTGTGGCACTGGGTATCGAAGCCAGGACCACTCCAATACTGTGTTGCAACTCCAGCACCCGGCTGCCTGTTTGGGAGATGAGATTTCACTGTTACCCTGCCGGAGCTCATCCTTGTCCTTGTCATGTCCCGCCCTCTCTCAGTGCCAGGGTCGCAGGCATGAGCCGCCATGCCTGGCTCACAATGCAAGTTTTATTATTCGTAATCTTTAAGTTTTGAATTCAAAATGCTTCATTCTCTGGTGGACACACTGGCTGTAGGCTATATAGATTCCAGGAGTTGTACTTACTTTAGCTATATGAAAATATTCAGACTGTGCAAAATGACATTTCTCATTAACTGATGCTACCTTGAACTTCAGTCTGTGGGAATAAAGAATGCATGGTATATGTATGTAAGCGTGCTTACATATATATGTGTTTTACCATTCTAGGCCTCCAAAGATACTTTCTGGGAAACAATGAATTGATATACCTCCCCAATTACTCACTGTAGAAATTTCAATGTGTTAATAAAAAAGATTCTGTTCTCATTTGTATGGTATAGACAGACTTCAAGAATAACCCTCTATATCATTAATTTAAGAAAAGTTTCTTCAAATCTATATCCTTATCCCATCAAAGATATGAAGCAGTATGCAAAATATGTCTTACATTTATCTAGATGACTAATCTATTTGGAAGTATCAGACTATTATTCCCTTTTTATTCACAAGCCAATAGTTTGGGGGATTTTTAGAAAGGCATTTAATTATCTATTGAGTGAATTTCATTCATCCTCTTTGAACGTAAGCCTAACCATGTTAAATTTTTACATTCACTAATGTTTAAAGTAGTAAATAGTTGACATAAACTTTTAAAGCATAACCCACTTTCTAAAAATTGTACTGGTGATGAAAAAGTATTAGCATTATTAATAAAATTAATGGACATTGAGCATTGGTTTCCTAGATATATCAGGAACCACACAATGATATGGTCTCCCATAAGCTGTGGCTTGCCAGCCCAGTTCACTCTGAACTCATGTTGTACAACTCGAGCTCAATTACTTGGGAAAGCAATGGATGCAGCAAGTCTCGGTGTGCCTAGCATGTAGCTGGGAATAACAGGTATAATAATAAATGTATAATAATAAAAATATGAATTTTTTAAACTACCTAGCAGCCATATTAGAGAATGGTTGTTTTGTAACTTAAAAGCAGGAAATGTCTTCTTTTCTCCTAAGAGTTGTAAAAATTGAACACTAGCTGCCCCAATGATCCAGATATTCTCCTCTCTTCCTTCCACAGATGAGAAGTTCACCACTCCAGGCACTCACAGGACAGTTTTAAAGGCTTCAGAGTGTTCCTTGCCACATTGCTAGCAATCTCCCTTTCCGAGCGCTGGAAAGGTTTCTTCCCCAAGCATTATGATTTATTTCCCAACTTCCCCCAGAGCCCCTGAACCCACCATCAAGGCTTTAGGGAGGTGACTGGATCACAGGGTGTGACACTCATCAATGGGTCAGCCCACTGATGAGTTTGTAGCTAAATATGACGTTGGGAGGTGAAGCCTGGTAGGAGGAGGTGGGACACTGGGGGTGTGGTGAGAAAAGTCTCCTTCCCTCCCTTCTGCTGTGATCCTTCTCTGCTTCTTGCTGCTGCCACACCCCTCTGCCGTGCCACTCTGCCCTGGAGCCAGCCAATTACAGATTGAAACTACTACCAACTGTGAGCCCAAATAAAACTCTTCTCCCTAGATTTGTGAGTGTTGAACCTCATGAGTGAGCAATGAGAAAGTAACTAAGACACCAGGCTACGAGAATACTATTCTTCTAGTAACTTGACTTATTATGTAATACAATTATACCATATTCCGTTACATTTGTTACCTGATATACAATTTTTAAATGGTCATCGTATCATACCACCTTTTAATAGAAATTTTATATATTAAAGAGGATCCTATATTGAGTACTTAGGCTCTGGTGGTAATTACATTTTCTTGAGAAAATGGTTTTACAACACTCAAAAATTGCCTTGTTTGCTTTTCAGAATTTTTGTGAAAATTAAGGTAGAATATTCTGTAGAACAACAGAAAATGAAAATAGACACTTTATTGTAATATGGTGTGTTAATATTTTCAGTTGTTTCATATATAGTGTCAAAAAATAGTGAGTTATTCTACAAACCAGCTGACATTATATCTGGCTCTCAGGCAGAGCTCGTTGGTACAAATACAGTTAAAGTTTTAATCCTTTCAAAGTCCTTATAGATTCAACATAACAGTGCAGAGATATTTCATGAACTAAGTGTACTTGTATACTGATAATTCAATCAGTCTCAAGGATCCTAAAATGCTTTGTCATTTTACATGAAGTATTTCATAGTGACCCTTGAGTAAGACACACAATTTAAGAGCACTAGCTCATATGAATAAAATTAGTCCATGAAGCACCATCTCTGAGATAAGTTTCCTGAGTCAGCTATGCTAATTAGCTCACATAGAAAAATAAGTAAGTAAATGGATGGTCCCAATTCCTAGCAAAATCACCCATGCTGAAGCGGTCACAAAAACTACTAAAAGGGAGTCTACAGGCTATGATTATACAAGGAACATTTTCTGTTATCTGTAATTATTTTTAAGTCATGTGAAACAATATTTCTAAGGATTGTTTCATCATATGGTAGATACAATAAGATGATTATGCCTGTGATCTTAAAACTCAAGGAGAAGAGAGTGGTTTAAATGTAAGGCATAAAAGTTATGGGAGTTTAGTATGTACACAAGCAAAAGCAGATGTAGAGAGACTTGGAAAACTCCCAACAAATAATTAGAGAAGAATTTGTACCTTTGCCATTAGAGGACAGAGGGAGTTATTTTAAAAATTCCCATGAGGTGAAAAATGTAGCTCCAGACATAATACACGCTCAGCTGATCTCATGTACCCTGTTGTGGACCTTTTTGTCTCCAACTTCCCTGAGAAAGACACGCTGGGGCCCACAGAGCCCAGTCACTGTAGAGCAAAACTAACAAAGTAGCTCCAGTCATGCGCCAGGAAAATGAAATTCTTGACAGCATTCAGTCAAACAAGCAGCAAGAATTTAGAAATAAGTCTCAATAATAGTTCTTTTACAGATGAAACAGCTTTGTGCATTAAAGTACAAATAAATCTTATATAAGATTTTTCATATTCAGCAACAAAATAGCTGGATTAAGAGGCTTAAATTACATTTTATGTATTTGTTTCCTTTTTGTCCCTAATTTTATTCTGTGTATTTTGTATCCACAGTGCTGACAACAATGCTTGGCTCTTTTCTAAGTTCTCAATAAATATTTGCTAAATGACTGAATATATGAATGTAAGAAGGAAAGGCAACAGAACACCCTGTTTAACAGTATCAGTGTCATAATTGTGAAGAGATGCTGCTGTGAGCACACACTCAAATGTCCCAAGTTTCTGTACATAATAATTTCCCACAAGCATTTTCTACCTCACCGTGGGTGGCTGCCTCACTCTTACTGATGATACTCAGCCATTGTTTTCTCATTGTACCATGAACCACGATGAACCGTTCTGCTCCTCAGAGATGATATTATTGAACTGCAATCTCAATTCCTTTCATGTATTTCCTTTTCTAGTGTGAAGTATTACTTAATTATAGAAAATTCTCTTTAATACATATGCATATACATGAAGGGATTGCATTGTCAGAAGGTTCACGACCTAATGTAAAATGACAAAGAGTAATTATTATCTGTTGACTTTTCTCTCAATTTTTCTCCTTAACTATGTTATATTAAAGAGCATGTTTGGAGAAGCATATGCAAATTAACAAAATTTTTTACCAATCTGAACTAATTGTAACAGAGGAACAATATATGACAATAATTATTCTTTTCCATTCTATTGTTAAAAATCTAGGTCTATTGTGTTATATTTCAACTGCTTTCTGAGGAATCATGTTGAGTTAAAACCAAAAGTAAATATATGTATGATTGTAGCTAAGATATGAATGCATCTGTGTCCAGCAATGGGTACATGGATTAAGAAAAGATTGGGTAAATATGCATAATTTAATATTGTTTAGCCTTAAAAAGAAAACTATATTTGTGACATTATGGATGAACCTAGGGAACATTATGTGAAATGAAATAAGTCAGCACAGAAAGACAATGCACAACCTCATTTCAGTTCAAAAGGTACAAGCAGAGTGTGGAGTGGTGATTTCTAGGCTGCAACCATGGACAGATTGCCCAAATGGTTCAAAATTTCAATTATGCAGGATACAAGTATCTGGAGATTTAATAGAAAGTATGGTTGTTATAGTTTCAAAGACTGTATTGCATACTTGAAATCTAAGAAAATAGATCATAAATAGTGTCACATACATATGCACTCTCTCACACACTGGAACCAGATATACTAATGAGTTGGTTAAGATCATCGTTTTCCAATTTATTTGTATGTATTATTCACTACAAGTACAATTTTTTTTTGTGAATTATAGCTCAAGAAAACTGGTAAACATAAATAAGAAGATAAGTGAACAGGACTAAATATAATAATTCTGATCTAAAATTCCCAAGGATTACCTTGCCTCATTCTCAGGGGCTTTAGGGATACTTATCAGAAATGAAGAGAAAGCTGTTAAATATACTGTTTTACATTTTGGTGGAGTTATAATCTTCTCTGTTACAAGGCAATTTTTAAATTAAAATAGCTAAATAGTATTTGAGGCTTTTTGGACAATCTGAACTCTGTTATTACCACTCACCTTTGTCTTTATAATATAAGAATAGTCATAATAATACATAATGTTTGAGCATGATTGTGTTTCAACCAAATTTTATTTACAAAATGCAGCTCCTGAGTTGTAGTCTATTGATCTCTAGTATGTAGACTATTTAAATTTATAATGTGGAGAAGTTATACGTTATAAAAGTTCTCTAAGCCTTAGAATTACTTACTTGTTACACAAATTTATTTTCTAGATTATGAGGCCCTTGAAGGTAAAGATCCTGCTATATTCAACTCATTGCCACTCTAATCTAGAAATGATTATGCTTCTTATTTCAGCCTCAGGACCTCTGCAGACCCAACCTTGTGACACTGTCTCTGGGCAAGCCAGCTGCAGGAGGTAAAAGAGGAGTTAGCATCTGGACTTTGAAGTACATAAGGGAAATCTTGAAGGCATACAGTGCACCTTACTGGATTATGAGCAACTTAGAGGAACTGGTTTCCTTGATTGGGCCCAGCAGTTTTTCAAAAACATTAACAGTGATGCATGCAGGATGTCTGGATAACTGCCCACTTCTGGTGCATCTGGAAGACCATAGTGGGTATCTCCTTTTTAGGGAGATGATTTGATAAAGCTTCAGAATTTTATAGAACTGCTACAAAGTGCAGTGACAATTCTAAAGCTTGCTACCAGATCTAATGTCTCTCAATGGTCAATAAATGAGACTCTTCATCAAAAGGCCCACGGGAAAAATTTTTCTTTAGCCACAATCAATATTCACATATAGAAATATAGAGATGCAGATAAGCACTGATTCATAGATAAGTATTTCAGGTCTAGGTTGAACATATCTGACTGATATCTACTAAGAGCGAACTCAGCCATCTTGAACCCCTTTATTGGGAACATAAAATTATATTTGTAATAAATGGAGCAATAACCTCAAAATATGGGCTGGATTTCTACACAAATCTGTCATCATATTATTGTGTGAATAGATACTGACTTGTTCGCCACTGACTGCAAGGAAAGAGCTGGAACATGATGGTACCCACTGGCTCCATGGCACAAATGTATGACCTTCATTGCCCCTGGGGTGGAAAGTAAGACGCACATTAGGATATTCGTGGATACAAGGATGCTGGGTTCAAACCACATATCAACCACTGCTTCTCCCCATCTTGTGGCATCTGTGCCCTGGTCAGCTTTTCACTGTTTTGTTTATTTGCCCTCTATCTTTAGTCCCCAGGTCGAACCAGAAGAGGTAATAAGGGACATTGAATCTCTTCTACACACAAGAAGTTCTAAATGCTGTGCCACGGGATGTCATTACTGAATTCGGAAGTAGAAATGATGAGAAAATCCGTCCTTCAGCACAAGGTAGAACTGAGGCAGAATAATGGATGTGGCAGACTGGCTGGGGAAATAAGGTGTGAGCTGTTAAGTACAAAATCCCAAGACACGCTTTCCAAAGAGTAAGAGGAGAAACATGCATTGCAGGAGATAGCTCCTGAGATGAAGGAGGGAACCCTAAAGAGGGTTGCCACAGAACTCACTTTTCTGAGAGTTTATGGAGGAAAATCAGAAGGTGGGTACAACATGGTTTAAATTATAACTAACTGATAAGATTATAAGTATAACCACTTAGCTAATATTGATCCAATAGTACAAGAGGTATGTGGATGACATCACTACCCTTGGTCAATAATCTACAGTTTCAGTCTTATATTTATTCTTAGTAGTTTTAGTCTTACTAGTCTTAGTGGGTGGGAGAAGATGGCCTACCCCTTAAGGAGATAATGCTTTACTTACATGGAAATCTCAAGAGGCTGATACCAGTAATCTCAAGTTTTTGTTTGTTTCTTAGGGAATTATATATATCTGTCCACTGTGATTTTAATCTTCTCCAGATATATCTCCAACCACAGCTTTGATGTGTTTTTATCTTCTGTACTGACTCCCTGGAAGGCCCAGCCCTGTGTGACTGCCTATAATATTTCTGTCTGAGTTAGCTTTCTATAGTAATTTCACAACAGATATTATAAATTGTTTTTTTGCTGTTGTATATCTTCAATAGTTGCCAGATGGATTGAGTCCATGGAATGTAAAGAGAATGCCATTTCATAATCTCATACTGAACCAACAGAAAGCCAGAACAAACCCTCTAGTTTAAAAAGAAAAAAAAAAAAGGAAAGAAAGAAATGATTCTAGAAATGTCATGTGATTCCAGAAATGTCTAGAAACAGTTCATGCTGGTGGAAGACAGCAAAAGCAACAACAGCAAAAAAGGGAAGAGAAAGCCTCTTTTTCTCCCGTATATTGTATGTAGGCTACCTGCCCTAGGGCGGGTGTAGCACTCACACCCCCAATCCCAGGACTAGACAATGAACCAATCACAAACTCTAGACTCAGCTGCCTCTGAAAAGCCCATACCTTATCACCACATGAGACTTTGTGGGATATCCAAACACAAACCCTAACATTTTGCCCTTGGAGCCCCCAAAGACTCAGGCACATCCCTTTATTCAAAAGGCATATATTTAGTCCATCTATAAGAGTTGCCAAAGGCTTAATAGTTTCAGCTTTGCTTAAAAGTCCATTCCCAAGTCTCCTCCCATATGTAAGGCAAACTCTTAGCTGTGAGCCCCTGTACAAATGAAAAAGTTAAACACTTCCAACAATCAGTGGCACAAAAGAAACGTTTCTATTACAAAAGTTACAAACAGGAGGATACAAGGATTGGGACCAAAACAAGTCCAAAATCCTATAGGGCAAACATTAAGTCCTGTAGTTCCATGTGCACCATCTGAAGCAATCTGTGCCAAGTTGTGAGCTCCAGAGGGTTTGGGTGGCTCCACCCCTGTGGCACTTCCAATGGTTATAGCTTCCATGGCTTCTCTCTGACTGGCTTTGGTTCTTCTTTGCAAGTTTCCTTTGATGATCCATATTTCTGCTTTCTCCAAGCTTCTAGAATCTCCATTACACCTTTGGCTTCACCCTGAGAACTTTGCAAACTTCCCTCACAAGAGCACACTGCCTGGCCACCTGGGCCTTCTGAAATCTGGGCAGAACTTTCTTAACCACACA
>NW_004955447.1:6959223-6966976 GCF_000276665.1 Chinchilla lanigera | reverse complement strand
TTGTTCTGGGCTCTTTGCTCTTGATTCTCAACATAAATCTAGATAAAAGCTCCCAAGTGTAGCCATGTCACTGACTCAACATTTGACTGCCTTGAAATTTCTTTTGCTGGATTAATTAGTCTGTCACCCTTAATCTCAGTCTCAGGCAAAATCTTTGGACATGAACAAAATGCAGACATACTTTCTTCCAAGCCATGACACACATCCTCTGGAGTCCAGCATCCAGTGCAGTCCTTGTTCCCAGCAGAAACCTTCTGAGCCTGGTCTTTAGGGGCTTTCTAGTCTTCTGAGCTCTGACCAGAATCTCCCATATGGAACAGCCTAAGGTGTGTCAGCTCTGCTCTTTCAGGTGACGTATCTGAACCTTTCTAAAACTCTTTTCACAAACCATTCCCAAAGGCTCTTGAACCACATAGTCAGGTATAGTCACAGCAATGAGCCTACTTCTCTGAATTCTACCAAAACATTAGCTGCTTTTCTCTATTGCTGGGACAAAATATCCAACACCAAAAGTTAAGGAAGGAAAGGTTTATTTAGCTCACAGTTTGTAGAGGTTTCAGTCCATAATCAGCTGGCCCCAAGTCAGGGTGGCGTGGCAGATGTGCAACAGTTAATGGCTCCAGAATATTTCAAGAGCAAAAAAGGGATAGAACAAGACTCTTTTCTTCTTTTATACTGTATACAAGCTATCTGCCCAAGGGCAGGTGTAGCACTCACATCACTAATCCCAGCACTAGACAGTGAACCAATCACAAACTCTAGACTCAGCTGTCTCCAAAAACCCTTCCCTCCCAAGACTGCATGAGGCTTTGGGATATCCAAACACAAGCTACAACAATCAATAAAGCAGAAAAAAAGAAAACCTACCATCGACAGGAATTTCCTATGATTAAAGATATGGTAAAGAGAATTACAGAATGATTATCTGAGTTATTTGGCTTAAAGACATTTGTACATTCAGATTGTGTGTGCATGTGTATTATATCTGTATAAAATGTGGTAATTTCCATGTATTATGCATAAAGGAACCAAAGGAGAATTAAGAGGAGGAACTTCCATTCCAAGGCCAAGGTATACATTGCATGATATATTTAAATTTTTTAAAATGATAAAACAGAAGTAAATTATTGAAATAAAAATTCACAGCATTACTTTTAGATATTTATAAATTTGTGGTTTGATAAAGAATTGGAATAAGAGAAGATAGCAATGAGGAAACTGCTGGTACAGCGCATGGAGAAAGATGAGCATAGAAGAGAAGTTAAGCGACATAGACAACAAATAGGAAACTCAAAATAATTGAGTGAGTTTTCCTGAAAGAAAGAACATAGAACTGGACAGAAGTGAGTTTCAAATTGAAAGTTGCTGGAAATTTTTTTCTCAAAATATAAGATACAATTTTCAAGTTATTCCTAATGAGTGACAATAAAAACAGTAAAAAATAAAGAAATCTTCAATACATTTTAGGAAGTGTAAAAATCACATAAAAAACAGAAAGAAATCCTAAAAGGCCCCCGAAAGGAAAAGCAGGTGCCCTACAAAGTATATCAGTGGAATAAAGATCAAAAGAAAAACAAGGAAGAAAATTTTAAAAGTTATTTTAAATTTAGATTATCAGCTTAGAAGTCTAACGCTTTCTGTCAGAATCATAATCAGATCCTTTGAGACTTTTGCAACCGTGCTGCAGTAGTGAACACTAACGAGTCAACACCAAAAATGTGATCTGGGCACCCCTCCTAACATTGATCATTGCATGTAAGGAGAGCTGTATTTTCTCTTCCAGAGTGGCTAAAATAGAACATGGTGGATGATCGATTTTCAGGCAATTACATTAATAATTGTAACTTGTATGCAAAACGACTCCCCTTCCACTGTTTGCCATGGTCGTTCCCGGAAGTGCGAGGCTCGGGAATAGCTGTTCTTCTTCCCATGGGGCCCCTCCCACTGGACAGCTCCACGCAGCGGTGAGGACCCTCACTCAGCCCTTTCCTCGGAGAGTTACTGGGCATCAGCATAGAAATCTTTTGCTATCTGTGTTTTATTTCATGACATAAGGAATAAAAGGCTTCATCCTTATATTATTTCCAATACTGTTGTTATTATAGATGTGGAACAGGTGTTCCCGGTTTACTTCAGACAGGTAGTTTTTATCTTCATTTTGTATCCTGTTCATTTTCACACACAAAAAAATGTAGGCATTAGGAGAAATGGTGTCATCTCCATTGAAATTCTTCCAATGTCGACTTTTATATTCGTGTAGCATGCAAGGTTTTTCTGATCATAAACCTTGGTAGGAAAAAAATGTATATCCTAAGGCTACTGGGACTCTGGGATTATTACATTACAGTGCTTCTCAAATATTTCCATTAAAGCATTTCTTGTGACAAGAGAGAATAAATGCTTACTTATAGTTTTCTGGAGGCATATCCTAAATAGCCTTAGCAAACAAAAAATTGTTTTTAAATAATAAGATTTATCTTCTCATATACCGATATTTACAACCATGCCATATTTAATGTAGTCTAATATAAAAATATTTCAAAATCACCACTGACTAAATGTGACACTCCAAAAAGCAAATTGTCATCCACCAAGGAGCTGGAGTTCTTATACATCATTAGCAAACTTTCTACTAAAAGACACTGTGTATTAGTTTGAAAAGCCCAGTGCTGAGACCATCATTAAATATGAATTATAAATGCCAAATAAGTTTTTCTGAAATGCCAGTAATGTACAAATCTCAATTTTCGGCAGCGATACTACAATACATTCAGAAAAATCTCTGAAATTTCAATTGCTTCCATCCAATCCACATTAATTTTTGTCTTACACAACTACTCATAGTTGAAGGTTAAAAAAAATGGTAAAATGTGTGCAAGCTCGGGACAGTCCTAAAAGCAAGAGCCACAAAGCCATTTTATTCATCCAGATTGCACGCGTTCTTGTCTTTAATATAGCGTGCTTCATAAATAGTCAACACTCTGTATCTGTGGGTGTGGCACGTAAAATTCAGTGCACCCTGAATGGAAAACTATTTCAATAACTGTGCATGTACTGAGTACATGCAGTCTCCATTTGCTTGCATTTATTGTCTCTTGCACCTGTAAATAACGTGAGTGGAGATGAACTTCTCTTCCTTTCTAGGACTAAAGTTCTGTTTGCTGACACACGTACACCATGAGGTTTTTTGTTTTGTTTTGTTTTGCTTTTACAACTTTTCAGTAGCCTGATGATGCATAGCGCATTGTTTCAAGAAATGCAAGTCATCAAAAGAATTTCTCAAAGCCACTCTTGACACTTTTTTTTTACTGCTCATTGGAAATTTCTTGACAGTTGAGTTCACCAAATGTGACAACTAACAATTAATTGTATTTTTCCTTCCTACAGATTAAGAAAAAGACTGACTGCAACCAGCATTTAAGACCCCAGGAACTGTCACTGTTTTTTCTTCAGAAGACAGAATCAGGGTTTACCAAAGCAGCATGGGTTAATGTCTTGATATGCATACTTGGAGGAATACGTGAAGGTCCAGTGTCAGCCTACACAAATATTGAAGAGTTAAACAGATGTTGCACATATGATGTCTTCAACAATACAGTGAAATGTTCTTCTGTACAATTTTATAGGACAAAAGAAGTTTATTCTGTATTACTACAACTTCAGTTATTAGTGATATTGACACATGATTTTGAGTTCTTTTGAAAACTATTTTTTTTTCATACTTTCAGATGTAATAGTAATGCGTTTCAGCACACGACACTAGCACACTAGTAGCATTTCACATGGTGGTTTTGAATTTGATGAAAGGGGTTGGTCTCACATGCTGAACTGATGGAACCTGAGGAAAGGCTACTGCCGAGGGGCTGAAGATTCTGGAAGTGAGCGGCGGGAATGGAGCACACCTTGCACAGCCAAGTGCCTGAAAACTGAAAACACTGCTGATATGGAATGTTACTAATATTCTGTTTGACTTTCTTTTAGAGACTATTTCTTTAAAACAAAAATTGGAAATGATACTATAAGTAAATTTCTATACAGCATATCATAGCAAAAAGATAGAACTATGTCCATATGTAATGCAGCAATTTTAATATCCTAGGAAGCTGTTAAGATCTCTGGGATATAAGAGATCTTATATATCTGGGATATATATTTGTTTCTTGTAATTTTAATATCCTAGGAAGCTGTTAAGATCTCTGGGAGGGAAGAATAGCAGGTACTTTACTTTATTTTTAATTTTTTTTGGTTAAAACAAGTGTTAGTGCAAAGTCCTGTATGCTTTTTTTGTCTTCCAACCTATAATTGTATTGACAGATAGTGACTTGTAAACATAAATTTCCATGGTTTTCAAAACCTCTTGAAATAATATCTTGACTTGTTTTGTATTCCCGGTATTTCCTTCCTACACACACACACACACACACACACACACACACACACACACTCCTACAAACTAGGAGGTGTGCTAGAACACATGCCTCTCATACACATCCTCATTTATAAGAGAAATGAAATGACTAATGGCAGAAGAGAAAATTTGCGTTAAACAAAGGCTAAATGATTAATAAGAATATTAAGATAAATGTTAGAAATAGCACAGTACAATTTTCTCTTCATCCCAGTTTCAAACTCCTGCTTTTCTTGCTACTGTCATACTTATTGCTAGAAGTAAAGATCAGTATCCTTCTTGTTCTCTTGAAAAGGCTGGAGAAAGGGGCATGAGGGGAGAAAAAGATGTTGAAAAAGGAATTAAGAGGAGTTATGTACATGTACCAACTCCACACATGGACTGTAAACATTAACATTATGTATTACAAACTTGTGCTAATAAAAAAATTTTTTAGAGAAAAGGTTGGTAATGCAGTCTTTGTGACATTCTTTTCATAAACACTATTTCCTAATAGCACTTAAAAAGGAGCTGTCTATAGTTTTTATTTTACTCTTCATAATAACAAATAAACTCTAAAGCTACATGAAATAAAAAAATAAAGCAATAGGCAACTCAGGTATATCTACAGTAAACTTACTGTGGCTGCTTGGTGAACACCATCGCAGACTCTATTCATGTACATATGGAGGAGGATGGCTGTACTCGTGCAAGCACATGTGGATGGATGGATGGATGGATGGATGGATGGAAAATAAATTACGTGATACATTTTAAAATAAGGACACAAACTGCTACTATAAACATGGGTGCACATATATCACAGTGGTATGATTTTTTAATTATTCTGGGAAAATACCCAGAAGAGGAAGAGCTGTGTTAAGTGGGACTTCTAATCCTAGTTTTGTGAGGAATCTCTACACTGCTTTCAACAGTGGTTTCACCAATCGACACTCTCACCAGCAGTGAAGAAGGGTTCCTTTTTCCCCACAGCCCCACCAACATTTGTTCTTGGTTGATTTCTTGATCATGGCCATTCTTTTGATCAACCTTGCATTCTTATATCTGGTAATCTGAGCAACTCAGTGGCAGATAACTATATATAATGCTACAAGAAAGAAAACTAACCCAATGTCATTTTGTGTTCTAGTGCCACTTTAAAGCTTAAGTTTCTGTTTCCTGAAGTTTGTTTCTTGTAAATGTTGTCACAGTTACCTAACCCAATCTCACCCCATGCTCTGTCATAAGACTCCTTGTCCTCTCTGTAAAATGTCAAACACTTTTGTTCCTTTGTTACAATCTAAGCCCATGCTTTGTAGTATTTCTGTAGCTGCACTAAATCATATCAGTGCACCCCCACAGACCTGGTATTAGAACTGTACAACTACTCCCCCCTCCTACCCTTTGGGGTCGGTGCTCATTCCTGTCCTGGGTGCCCATCACCAGTCCCCAATAAACTTGCTCATCTCCGTACCCAGCCCCTGTGGGTGACCCAATTAAATAAGCGCCTTTGCTGCAACAGTAATATGACACTGTTAATTCCTGTCACTTTGTTTTGAAACCCTGTATCATTTTTAGTGTTTCTGCCTTGTTTTGCTTTTGTCTGTGATGTTATTTTGCTATTTTTAAATTCTCTTTAAAATAAAAACTAACTAAATTTTAAGGTTCCCTCCACAAATAAAATAAAATAAGGACACACTTTAAAGATAATTTAAGAAATGTGTGACTAGAAGCAATTCCTCTTTCTAGCAGGATTCTCTAAGGTTGAATGGTACTCTTAAATAGGACACAAGCCTGCTGTCATCACAGGAGAAGCTGGCTGTAGATTCTGAAATTTATAGGGAAATATGCAGATCATATTTATGCCTAATTCGTGAATTAGGTGGTTTGTGAATTTGTGAATTGTGGTGGTTCTGCCACTCTTCCTGGGCCATCTCTCATAGCTATATCATTTTATTTCATTCAATTCAAATTTATTTCAATATCACAAGTTTGCATTTGCTTTCCCTTCTCAGAACACATCTGAGCACTGCCATTTTTGAAAGTGATTCATTCCCATCACTTCCCTGGTACCCTAGGCACACAGCACCCTGTAAGCGTGTTGTTTTTGCCTCACATTTCCCACAGAATCTCCTTCTTGACCTCCATCCCAGTCACATTGAGATGAGATTGGATTTGTAAAAATTCCAAGAATCTATTCCATTGTTTCAATCTCTGCACTCCTCTCTGGCTAGAGCAGACCTAGTAGTCCCCACCTCACAACCATTTGCTTTTTTTACTGATAGCTGCATTTCCCCATGGATGTTTTATTCATATTTATTTGTTATTGATACTATAAAAGAGCATTATTTTAGTATTTTTATTCGTTGCACATAAGGAAAAGGAGCATTTATTCTTCTGTTTCACAGTGTTTCATTCACTCCAGGTCCTAGTTTTAATACCATTTTAAATTTGCATCTGGGTGTGTATTTGTGGACATATATACAATCACACAGCAATAGAAGATGCATGTAGATAAACAATGTGAGTTAAACTACTTGCTAAACCCCGCATCAAACATTCATTAGATTAAATTTCCATCTTGCTCTAAAAGAAAAATGCCCACCAGAATATAATTTATGTTTCCTCATCATTTATAAACATATGTTGTACATCATTTCAGCCAGGTGTTGGCAAGTTAGTCATAATGACAACATGCTTCAGCATTATTTCTGATGTATTGTAAATTCTTCTCCTAATCCAAATCCTCTGCCCTAGATCCAAGAGTAACAGATTGCAAAACCTTTAGTATTCATTAGCTAAATGTTATTCAATGAGCTACTTTTTAAACCTGCAGTTTTATTATTATAAATAATGGCTGGAGTCACTAAGTAAACAGAGAACAATAAAATTCTATAAAACCTAATATGAAAATTAAATTAAAATCCCATAATGAGTGACAGCTGAAGGGTAATAGTAGATTATATTACAGTAAGGGTGGCACCAGTCACGGGAGTCATTTCTCAACTTTACAATTCAAATGACATAGCAAGAGTCATACACGCTTTATTCCTATAGCTATTTTATATTGACATCATTATTCTAAATTAAACCTTTTCATATTATAAAACTTGATCACACAGAATGTTGCTGTCATCTGACTGAATTGATTTTCATATTTTGCCTTCTGTCCTAAGGGATGGGATTCCTGTGCCACTTATGTATAGCACTGTTTCTGAGGGTCATGTATTGAGGGTTATCTCAGGGGGAAAAGTGGTGTTAACCCATCGGTAATTCTCTGCTACAATTGCAGTGTAAGCTCTTTCCAATGTTTTGGGAAAAAACTGTCCTCGGCATCATAAATGCACCTAGAGAGGCTCTGTCTTG
>NW_004955447.1:6951222-6952282 GCF_000276665.1 Chinchilla lanigera | reverse complement strand
TTATCAAGTGGCAAAATTCTTTATCTCTTTTGAGGAAACTGCCCACAGTTACTGTAACTTTCAGGAAACAACATGTTGATCGTTAGGAGCCACTGACGTGGAAGCAAGACTCTCCACCCGCGAAAACTGTGACTTTATGAAAGTTCAGAGAGTTGTTAGCATATTTTAGCAATAAAGTAGCTTTTCACTAGGGGATATACATTTGCTATACTTAATGATTTGTACACTTAAAAGAATGAGTGTACTGTTATCTTCAATGTAAATTTCTATCATTTTGTTTTGAGGTCATTTATTATTTTTGTTGTTTTTGTGTTGTTTTGATTTTGTCTTCGTTGTTGTTTTGTCCATTTTTAATCTTTAAAATAAAGAAAAAGAATGAGCGTATTCCTCTGGTGGGCTGAGCAACTTTGTTGAAGGTAACAGTATGCAATACAGCAACCACTGTTAATTCCTATCATTTTGTTTTGAGGTCATGTATCCTTTTTGTTGTTTTTGTGTTGTTTTGATTTTTTCTTCATGTTTTTTTGTTAGTTTTTTTAATTTTTAAAAATTTATTAAAAAAGAATGAGTGTAGTGGAAGCGGAGCATGAGCACAGCTCCTGTAGACATGGGAAACCAGGACATTGGTGTGAGCTGCTTTGTAACTGCAGCCTGGAGTGGAATGCACACTGTATCTAAGGTCAAATGCACGAAATCAAGGTGGGAAACAAAACTTCCTTGCATAGGACCTCCTGCCGTGACCCAGCCTTTGACATGTAATGTGTTTGGATTAGCACTGGTCTCACCCATTTTTGATCACTCTTTAGTTCCTAAGGTGAAACCCATCTCCTCCAAAACACATTAACTCTGCCCTTTGTGAACTCCAGTATTATTCTACTACTTGATCCTCAGGAGCTGAGTGACAACTCTATCCTCTGCTCTCTGTGGCAGGTAGAGGCTCATGAAGGCTAGCGTGCAGACCATGTCACAGTCCTCTCAGCACACGGGAGCTGAGGGCATGGTACAGTGAACACTCGGTGAATATTTACCAGCATACATTGTCAAGTGACTATATATATAA
>NW_004955447.1:6934622-6945346 GCF_000276665.1 Chinchilla lanigera | reverse complement strand
GACGACTCTGCCCACTTCTTTTATTTTGGGGCCACCAACTGGGCTGACCAACCATGCCCCCAATCAACTGTTTGTCAATGGGAGGGGCTGCAAACATCTTTGGTTAAATGACTTGCATCAGCCATCGGATAATCTAACATAAGGTAGTGAAAACAAGAAGATCAAGGTCATGGGGGAGGAATATTTCAGGGTCTTACAATTAATTCTGAAAGCTCTTTATACCCATTCTTCTGAATCAAACTCTGGATTCTGGGCAACAGCACTAAAAATAGGAGTAAAGATGGAAAAAATTGGTGGGCTGTGTATGGAGTCACAGCGGGGGAAAAAAGTCACTGCAAAATGCCAGCTCTTACCAGCAGCACCATTACCAGTAGTGGACTGATGAGTCATGAAGTATGTTCTCTGTACTTGGATAGGATGCTGGACTGAATATCTGGGCCACAGTCCTACTATGTTTAACAATTCTGGATGAGTGAGCTACAAATAAGTGATTCATGGACTTCCCAACTTTCTTGCATGTGTTTACTAGAAACAAATTTGGATTAAAAAATAAAGGTGAATCTCATGATCCAGAATCTCAAAATAACACTTAAAAACCAATAATAAAAAACAACACAAGTAGACTGGATTTATACCTGATCATCTCAAAGAAAAGATCCATATGAGCCAATAAATATATTAATATGTGACCACACTTATTAGTAGGCTGGGGAATGCCAATTTAAATCACAGGAGGCATAATGACTGCAGTGTTACTGTTGGCAATTGGTTGGTTTATGGAGGGGGTCTGATCATAAGGCTATGTTATTAGTGATAATTGGAGCGGGATTTCTCATTATGAGGGAAGGGGAAGTAAAATACTGAAAAGAAGAAAAGTGGTATAAACCTTAAATTGGAGATGGACATACTACTGTGTGCTCAAGGTTTTCTTGCCTGGACTCAAATACCTGTCAGCTATACAAAGATAACAAAGTCGTGTTATAATCTTAAAAGGGAAGAGATTAAATTACAGTGAAAATAATCCATTGTAACTATATGCAATGATATAGGTGGATGTCATGAATGCATCTTTGATCAAAATATGCTGGACAGAGCTGGATATATATATATATGATAGACACAAAAATATATTGTGTGTGACTCTGTTTCAAGTTAAAAAGGCAAAAAAAATAGTGTTTACATATCCATATTTTATTGGTGGAAATATTTTTAAAAACATGGAGGTTATTAAAATAGAGTTTGTCAGAGGGCACAAGCTCTCTGTGAAAAGAGTTGTGGGGACCCATGTTACGGTGTGGGTGGTGATGTGTGTTTTAGTTTCATTGTAATCTTGTACAATGTATGTTTCTATTACATTATCTTCATATCATGGACCTTCCATTTATACAATCTTTGTGAAATAACTATTACAAACAAACATATCTTGTGCTAAAAATAAAACAAAGATATCATCTGTTTATTAGAAACTATACTAAAAATGAAAAAGTCAAAATTGGAGATGCCCTCAGTGGGATGGGGTTGCGACTGCACAAAGGGTCAGAAGAGAAGCATTTGGAATTTGGAGAGTGTGTCTAAAACTTTGTGGAAGTTACCTAGGTATTTGCGTTCTGATGATTCATTTTTTAATATTCTTTATGCATGCTATGTTTACAAAAAAAATAAAGATGATGTGATTGTAGAAAGGGGCAATGTTTATGTCAAGAATACACTGGTCTTGTCTTTGACTAAGGTATCATAATTTTCATACAATTTAAACTATTACCAAAGTTTATCTTCGTATTCGACTTGTTACTAGATGTTCCATTCCTATTTTACATATGAAAGTGTCCTCAGAGAGAAGTAATTTCCTTATGATTTAACAGCTATAAAGAACTAAGTATCAAAGTTAATATTAGGAAATGAATTGAACTTTCTTTTCATTATGATGTTATCCCTAATGCACTATCTGATCTATAGCGATTTTCAATGAAGTTGTTGACTTAAAAAATAAGTTATATGTGTTTCTTTTACTATGTCCCAGCAGAGCTGTATTGTTTATCTATTTTTGCTACTGTGTTATTTATGTCTGCCTTCCAGTTGGACTGGGTTCCTTTGGGCAAGGATAACAGCTTACTCGTCTTCCAATTACTGTTACGGAGCATGCGGGTCAGAAAGTGATTGCTCACTATGTACTTGCTGAACAAATAAATAATGTATTTGTAAAAACAATTCTAATGTATATGAAGACCAATCAAGCACAAATAATTTTTTTTAGTTTCTTGTGCTTACTATACACATATAAGTATTTCGGCCCAATGGAAATAATTCATTCTCCTTTGAGGCACTTCTCAATTAATTGCCTGCTGGAGGCTTGTTCTAGAGATTTGAAATTTAAACTTTATAAATAAGATGATCCTATGGTAGCTAGGTTTTAATAAATCCTTTTCTAGCAATTAAAGCTATGGTTTTGTTTCCTCAATTCAAGATTAGTATCTACTTTATCCTATAAAAATGAATGGAAATGACTGTGAAATGACATTGTAAAATAAGGGAAATATTTTGGCAAATATTCAGTTTTTCTCTGTGTTTAAAATTCAAACAAGATGGCCAGAGATGTAGATCAGAAGCACAGCACCTGCCAGGTAAGTACGAGGCCCTGAGTTCAATTCCCAGAAAAAAAAAAAAAAAAAAAAATCAAACAAAAGTATATAAGCACCTATGTACAATTATACCAAGCATTGCAATTAACTTTGGGTGTCATGCTTATCAAATGTTTACATTACTTTTTCTAAACTAGTTTTTTTTCCTTTATTCTTCAGGTTTATATGGATTGTATCTGGAATAAAAATAAGTGAAAAAAATCAAAGTAAAGACATATGTCTACAAAATTGAGGTCATATTATTTTAGTAGCAAAACAATTATTCCCCAGTTCTAAGAGATGTTATAATTGATTTAAATTCTCTCTCTGGCTCTCAAAGAATCAATAAGGTTATATAAAAACATAATTATAAGGGCATGGGGACTGGTGACATTGTTGATCAATGTGACATTTGTATTGTATTACCTATTAACCAAAAATTACTGCAAATTAAAGTTACAGTGCTATCACCAAATAATAACAAAATTCATTTGCATGAGAATAAACCTTGAACGTTTCATAAATTATTCACATTCCATTAGACTAACAATTTATGAAAGCTTCATTTATATAGACAAAATTTTGAAGTGAAAATGTTCATTGTAATGCCTATACAGGTACCTATCTTTTCATCTTCAAAATTTTGTCTTTTTTAAACATATGAATGGAAGCTTTTCAATTTTATCTCATGTTCATTAACTTGAAATAAACTTCACACAATCAGCACAAGATTATGTCAATTCTGAGAGAATGAAAATATTGACAAAGAGTAAATGGAATGAAGACCCAGGAATAAAGGTAGACTGAAAGATGTTAGATCTTTGACCGCCCAAGTGGAGAGGACTGCTGCGGGGTCCAGGGCACACCACCCCAAAATACTACACCTCAGCTTTGGGGAGAGCAGTGGAAACGAGAAAGTCATTTTAGCTGTTTCTCCCTGAGAATGTTATAAAACCCTCCTTCCAGATGTCCCCTCCCTATCCTGGGAGGAAAAGGATACAAATGCCAAGAATCATCTACACACGCAAAGCTTGCTAAGTTCTCCCAGGTCACTACTATTAGATCACAATCTCTTTCCCGTTGCCCTTTCCCATGCCTGTCCACTCTTCATGACTCATAGCATAAAAATACTTAGGTTGCCCTCTTTCTGTGGGTCTTCATTGCTGAAGGTTCCTATCTCACATAAAACTTATATTAAATAAAACTATATGCTTTGCTTCTATTAGTCTGCTTTTTATTATAAGTGCCTTTGCCGTGAACCTAGTGAAGAGTGAAGAAAGAAATCTTTCCTTCTTTACAGGTGAGAGACATGTCAGCATTCATTTACCATCTCAAGAAATGTACTCTTAAGAAATAGGGTTATTTAACCCTGAGAGTAGAGGCTGCTGTACATTCTTCCAGTTAAAGGTTAAAAACTAAGCATTTGTGAACTGCCTTATATAACTAAAAGTAAAACTCAGCAATAAAAAGCAGCAAAATTTCTGAAACCAAGTCAATAGAAATTACAAAACTTAAAGCACAGATATGCTACTCTATCTTAAAAATCATAAAGAGTCTACCTAATGACCATCACTGCACATGTAGTCTGATATTTAAAGGTGAGAAGAGATATGGAAGCAGGAAAGATAAGTCGAAGAAATAAAGGTTATGTTTTTTAAATCTGATAAGCAGATCAACACAGATTCCAGAGCAACAATGACCCTAAGCCACACGTACATAAAGATAACTACAAATAAGCATATCACAACAAAATTTCTAAAACAAAGATGAATAAAAATGTAAAAGCAGCTACAGGGAAAAGTTATATACTAAGAGATTACAAAATGAAAGATTACTGACCTTAGAGAAATGAACACAGAGAATAATAAATGTTTTTTAAAATGCTAAATAAATGAAGACTAGAAATTTATGCCTAAAGACAATATTTCCTAAAATGAAGATAAAATATTCATAGATTTTAAAAAGTTTACAAAATTCCTCACCAACAAAAGAGCCTTATGAAAAATGGCAAAATAAGTTAATTGTACTAAAGAGAAAAAAATCGCAAGGGAACTTGTATCTATTTGAATAACAAGGTCAGGGTAAGTTAAATACATAAAAAAATGTAACATATTTTCCTTAACTTCTTTTTTTTGTTTGTTTGTTTTTTTCTGGTACTGGGATTTGAACTCACAACCTCGCACTTGCCTGGCGAAGAAACCCAGCAGCACACAGAGAAGTGGAAGGAACCAAGCTTTATCATGCAAGCGGGCCCAGAGGAGTTCAGCACTCCCAAGTCTGAGCCCTGAGCCTGGAGTATGAGAGCCTTATATAAGGCTCATGGCAGGAAATAGCAAGCAACTAAGTTATAGAAGCAGAATAAAGACAGAGGGGCTGGGGATTTAGCTCAGTGGCAAAAAGCGCGTGCCTGGCAAGCTCAAGGTCATGAGTTCGGTTCCTGGTACCGGAGAAAAAACAAAACAAAACAAAACAAAAAAGAACAAAGACAGATACCCAAGGGTGACAGGTTTCCAGCTCTGCACATCTGCGTGGCATTGGCTGGTCAGGGAGTAAAACAACAGGGTGAGGGGAGGCTGTTATCAGGGAAGAGTGCAACTGGTACAGGAAAAGGAACGGGTTCTCCGCAGAGGGTATCAGAGTTGAAGAGTTTTGTTTTTCCCAATAGTACTGCATGGCAGATCCAACAGATAGATTCTAGATTCCTGTGTATGATGACTAAAGAGTTACAAGTGTAAAACTAATGGTAAAAACAAACAAACAAATGCGAAATGCAAACAGTTATATCTATTGCAGATGATGAGAAGACATGCCCAAGGCAAATCCATGCCAATAGAAACAAAAATGGTGGCATGAACAAACAGTGGTATTGGGTGACAGGGAATTGAAACGCACACAGACAGATCAGGCTTTCAGATTTTCTGTTTTTTTGTTTTTTGTTTTTTTCCGGTACTGGGAGTCGAACTCAAGATGTCACACTTGTCAGGCAGATGCTGTGCCGCTAAGCTAAATCCCCAGCCCCTGGGTTTTCAGATTTTAAAAGATGTGCTATTCAGCCTGGGTGCCTCTCACTGGGTGTCTGGGTAAGACAGACAGAAATGACTGACAGGGAGCTGAGTCATCCTAGGGGCTTCCAACACAGTTCTGGCTCTGAATCCAGTCTGATCAAATTACTATACATGAGATACAGTCCATATGTGTGAACCTTTAAGGAAGTTCAAGTGGGGAAAATGTTAGGCTAAGAGATCTAACAGCCATTTGCTCTGGCCTGGAGCTATGAAGAGGTCCTGGATCACTTTTTATTTTACAATGGAAGGAGCAATGGCCTTGGAGTGTTGCCCGAGTCCAGAGACATGGGTGGGGAAGGGTCTCCCAGCCCCAATTATTCTATGTGTATTAGAAGTATACTGTTGCAAGGTTCTCACATTGAATGCGGAGGCATAAGGACATGTCAAGGCACACCGTGATGAGTACATGGTGAATATTGTGATCACTACAGTCAACACTAAAACACAACTGAAGCAAAAGTGTACCTCAGAAGCTGCTCTGAGGAGCGCAGGTGATGAAGCTTGACAGCACCTCAGTGGTGTTGACTAGAAGAGTCCAAAGTGCATAAAGGGGAAGAAATGGCCAGCCCCACCTAAATTTCAAAGGATACCTAAGAGAGGTATCCCAAAGGCTAAACAGAGCCATAAGATGAGAGTTGCCACAGAGAGGCCTTACTAGAGCAAAGCACAGCCAAGTCATGGGAACAAGGGACATGAATACCCCTGACACCCAAGAAATGTGGAGGCACTAGCACACGACAGCGTTTTGGGAAAGCTGCAGACATGGCTCTTGAACTGCGTTGAGGGCTACTGCATGAGTCTCGCCCCGCACAGTGTGGAGGGTGAGGAGAGGACCACCTCAAGCTTTGGGCCCCCAAGCCTCTCTTCACTGTGTCCAGAAGGTGGGAAACACCCTTGACGGTTATTCTCAAGACTCAAGAGTTAATGTCTTGAGAGTTTAGGGTTTGGGGCTGACTTGGGATCTGCTACCTCTTTCTTCTTGCCTGTTTTCCATTTTGAAATGGGAGTACTTAAATTGTGACTGTCTCCCCATTTTATTTTGGAAACACATGACTTGTTTAATTTCACAGGTTCACTGCTAGCGACCAATTTACCTCAAGATGAATCAGCCCTTGAGTCTCAGCTACATCTAATTTCGGCGAGACTAAATTTGAGACTGTTCAGTTGTTAAGGAAAACATTTTGGAATGTTTTTCTGTGTGAGAAAACACAAATTTAGAGGGGTCAGGGGTGCAGTGCTAAAGCTTGAATGTTTCTCCACATTCTGTTGTAGTGGTTTGAAGAGGTAAAACTTTTGGGGAACTCTTGAAAGTGTGAATGAATTGTGCTTTGTACAAGAGCTGAAAGGAAGTACCTAGCTCCCATCACTCCACTTGCTTTCCATTCCTTCTGCAGTCTGAGGATACCTTGGTGGTACCATTTAAGAGGAAAAGCACTTTACTACACGTTGAGCTTGCTGGACCATTGATGTGGTACTTTCTGGCTTTCAGAGTTGTGAATAATAAATTAATATTGTTCATAAATTACTCAGAAATAGAAATTTTGTTACAACAGCAAAGTAAATAAGACAGAGGTCATCAGAATAAGGCAACACTGATCAAGTAGGGTCTTTGTCAGAAGAGGAAGAGACACCGGCACCTCTCTTTCTTTCTCCACACCTGGCTAGGAGAAAGTGGCTGTATACAAGCCAGGAAGGGGCCCTGGGCAGGACGTGCACTGGCTACCATGTTTCTCTTAGACTTCCCAGCCTCCATCACTGTGAGCAGATAAATTTCTGTTGTTGAAGCAACTCACTGTACGGTAGTTTGTGATAGTTATGATAGCAGCCTAATTTGGTTAAAACATATAAATACTTTTATAAAAAATATTTTTATCACTCAAGGGAAATAGAAATAACAGTGAAAAACATAAAGATAGAAAATGTTTAACAACTCCCTACACAATCAGAGAAATTTCTCTAGTAACATACTGTAGAAATGGTCCCTGAAAGTATAGCCTTAAGAACTCACAAGGTAAAGAAAACCTCATAATACCACTACCTTGATATATCTATCATCAGAATATTGACATATATGCTCTCAATCTTCATTACATATTAAACACACATATCTATCTATATACATACATATAAATCATAACATATTAACATATACATGCATATATAAATATATATACATACAGATATGAGCATGAGTAAGTATATGTTTGTATATAATTATTAAATTATGTTTCTATTCAAGTGTAAGTAACTTTGGGATCTTTTGATAAACCTGAAGTTCTGAATAATATCCATCCATATGTATCTTGTATTAGAATGTAACTTGGTGTACTCTGAACAATTTAACCAGATGTATAATTTTATAAAACTATAAACCACCATGTATAGTAATATTTAGATAATAATTGCCTTTGATTTTACTGGCATGTGAAGAACACAATAGAATGTAAAGTATGTTTCATATCATTAAAATAAATATGAAATTGCCATTGCTTGCAACTAAAAAAGTGCAAGTGTAAAAGGATTCCAACAACAAATGTATTTTTTTCAAAGTACAGGCATCCCTCATTTGCTTTTGCTTCACGCAATTCTATTGATCCTGCTTCCCAGTTGGTGTCTCTCAATCTATTGTGATAATTCTCACAATATTTCAAACTTTGTCAATGTTTCAAAATATGTCAAACTTGGAGATGCTGTACCTGTGATGGTAATCTGTGATCAGCGATGTTTGACGTTGCAGTTATACTTTTTTGGGACATATGAACCATGTTTGTGTAAGGCAGTGAACTTATCCATAAAGTGTGTTTTGACTGCTCCACTAAACTGGCTTTCCCTCATCTTCTCCTTCTCTGTTGCTTGAGACACAAACTACTGGAAACATGTCAGTCAGTAACCCTACAGCGGCCTCTAGGCTGTGCAAGTAGAAGAAAAAGGCATAATCTCTCAATTTAATTAGAAATTACAAAGGATTAACTTTTGTAGGAAGACATGTTAAACCTATAGGAATAAGAATATTTCTAAAATAATATTGAAGTACAAGTGATACTATAGCATTTTCAAAAGCACCTAAAATGAGTATCATTCATTAACACTTTCTTTAAAAGTCTTAAAAACAAGAAAGATGGCTGAACTGTTGAGTCTTTGTAAAAAGAACGACTGATTTAACATAATGAGTTTAAATTCATTGCCAAAGACTTCAGTAGTGCATAGACCAGGAAGAATATTTTTTAATAATTAGTGATTATCTCTGATAGTAATTGTGATTTAAAGTATCCACTTGTAAAGATCAGAATGTAACACAGTTATCAGATCTTTTTAATGATCCATCTTTTTAATTCTCAGAAATAAAAATCATGAACCTTAAAAAAGAAAAGCTTACCATAGACTGAAAATTAGGTCTCTTGCATCAAACAGTAATATTGTGAATGGAAAAGAAAAATTCTCCTGAAGGAAATTCAAAGATGCTACTCCAGTGAACACGAATAGTAAAAAAGGGCAACAGTCTTATTTTTGATAGGATAAATGTGAAGGGGTCTGGATCACGGATCAAGCTGGGCGTAATGTGTTCTCTTATGCCAAAGGCTCTTCTAGCGCAAAGCAATCTATGAAGGCTGAGCTCCGTGAGAAAGCTGCAGAAGAGACATTTGCAGCTGTTGGATGCTGGCTATGAGGTTTCTCATGGGACGCTGTCTCTACAACCTAAACTGCAGCTTTCTTACTGAGCTCAGCCTTCATAGATTGTTTTGTGCTGGAGGAGCCTTTGGCTTAAGAGAACGCATTGTTGCCAGTTTGATCTGTGATCCAGACCTGTTGAAGCGGCAAGTTGTCCTCAAACACTGTTAATTCCTATCATTTTGTTTTGAAACCCTATATCATTTTTATTGTTTTTGTCTATGTTGTTATTTTTTAAAATTCTCCTTTAAGTGAAAAAAGAAGCCACAAGTTATCCAGAGGATCTGACTAGAATAGTTGATGAAGGTGGCTGCAGTAATAAAAGTACATTTTCAACATCGACAAAACAGTTTCCTATTGGAAGAAGATGCCACCTCGGACTTTCAGAAGTAAAGAGAAGTTGTTTCCTAGTATCAAAGCTTCAAAGTACGGGCAGGCTGATGCTTTTGGTTAGGGGCTAATGAAGTTGTTGACTTTCAAGTTGAAACCGATCCTCCCTTACTGTTCTGAAAATCTTAGGGCCCTGAAGAATTATATCTGTTCTGCTGTGCTCTATAAATGGAACAACAAAGCCTGCATGACAGCATATCTGTTTACAACATGGTTTACTGAATATTTTAAGCCCACAGGTGAGACCTAGCGCTCAGAATGAATATTACTTTCAAAATATTGCTGGTCAGGGACAAGGTACCCGTCCCCCAAGAACTCTGATGGAGATACTCAAGATTAATGTTGTCTTCAAGCCTGCTAACACAACATTCATTCCGCAGCCCATGAATCAAGGAGGAATTTTGACTTTCAAGTTTTATTATTTAAGAAATATATTTTAAAGAGCTATAGCAGCCATAGCTAGAGATTCCTCTAAAGGATCTCAGCAAAGTACTATGAAAGTACCATGAATAACATGAAAGTTATTCACCATTCTAGATGTTAAGAATGTTTGTGGTCCATGAAAGTAAGTCAAGATATCAACACTGAGAAATGGCTGGAAGAAGTTGATTCCAGTCCTCATGGATGACTTTGAGGGGTTCAAGACTTCAGTGGCAGAAGTAATTGCAAATGTAGTAAAAGTAACAAGAGAGTTAGAATTGAAAATGGAGCCTGAACATGCAGCTGAGTTGCTGTAATCTCATAATGAAACTTTAATCCATGTAGAGTTGTTTCTTATGGATAGCCAAAAAAAAAAAAACCAAGAAACCAAAATACTTTCTTGAGATAGAATGTGCCCCTGCTAAAAATTCTGTAAGCAATGATGAAAAGATAAGAAAGACTGTAGAATTTTATTTAATCTTACCTTCTAAAGCAGCATCAAAGTGTGAAGAATTCTACTGTGGGTTGAATGCTACCAAATGCCGTCACATGCTACAGAGAA
>NW_004955447.1:6920890-6933380 GCF_000276665.1 Chinchilla lanigera | reverse complement strand
GTGACTATATATATAAAAAGTCTCCTAAATAAACTGATTTTACTGATGCTGTGGACTTATCTACATTACTTCATATGGTGTTTTATTACAGTAGAGTTATCAGTAGGTAGCGCCATAATTTTGGAAGTCCCAGACATCAATAATTTTTTTAAAATGTTATTAAACTTGATATTGAAAAGCCTTTACTGCCTCTTTAAAAGGGGCATATGAGAGAAAATATGTGTACAGAACTGTCTTTGTGTGTGTGTATGTGTGTGTGTGTGCATGCATGTATTTTAACATATCTTATACCGGGGCAAGTAATCTTTTCTGTTTTTCCTATACATTTACAGATCTGGTGAGAGGAAAAGAGAGAGAGAGAGAGAGAGAGAAAGAGACAGAGAGAGAAAGAGACAGAGAGAGAGAGAGAGAGAGAGAGAGAGAGAGAGAGAGAGAGAGAGAGAGAGAAAGGGAAAAATCTGAAGATTTAGAACGCTGCCAGTTTAACTACATTCCTATAGGTCACTAATTTTGTTTACCCAGAGGCGCAAATACTCCTCACCTGGAGCTGGGCTGGAGCTAAAGAGCTACACTGCTGCACTGTAGATGAAGGAATCTAAGTTTCGTTTGCTTTGCTTTGGCAGGAAATGGGATAGAAAGAAGTCCAAGGATGAGAAGCGCTGGGTCCAGGGAAAAAGGGAACAGGGAAGTGACTAGAAGTCTGGAGCTCAATCAGCAGATCAGAAAGAAGGAGAGATAAGGAAATTCTTCTGAAAATGACACAATCTTGTTTTTTCTTTATCTCTGAATAATATATGTTAAGTAACATAAGGCAGACACAGATTCATGTCACAATTTCTCACACGTAGGGAAACTGGAAGAAGAATAACCTAAGGGAAAGAGAGACAGTTGGGAGGGGGTGGAGACTGCCTAGTAGGGAGAGAGAGGGCCAGAGGGAGAGGGACCTGCAGGTCTGATGCTGATCTCAGCAAGGCCCGGAAGCCATTCATGATTCTAACTTCAAAAAACTTAAGAAAACACAGGGAGGCAATTACAAACTCTTTCTCCTTTTGGAAAAGAAAACCCATGGACTATTAGAAAAAAGAGAAGAAAAGCAATTCTCTTTTACCTAAATGGTGATTTCAACACATGCATGTGTAGTTTTAGCGTTTTGTTCTGTTTTATCATGTTTAGTTTTATCATGGAAATGGAACTCGGGTTTCACAACAGAACTTAAGAGGCAGAAGAAAACCAGCATAAGAAAGAGGTGATGGACAGAAGGAGCTAGTCAGCCTGGTCTTGGGTAAAGCGTACTTCTTTATGGATACTCTGAGTGTGAGGAGGGGATAGGGAAGCTTCTGGAACTATTTGAGTAGCATAAGTACTGTAACTGTGTGTCAAGTACTTTGCATAACCTATTTGGGAAGCCATGGCATAACTCTTAAAGAAAACCACTGATTTAATAATATTGAAGAAGTGGTCACAAGACAGAAATACTTCAGAAATAGGATATGCACAAGCAGAGTCCCATTTTTCCAGTCGCAACTTTGGGCAGCACCCCTGTTGCAGTTGTTGAAAGAGAATCTCAGAAGTCATTTTAGCATCACCTTTTCCTGTGTGCCTCATGTGTAATCCCATAAAATCCAGCCTTACTCTCTCCCCTAACTTCCACCTTCAACTTGGGCCTCTCTGTAGATAATGGCAGTAGTTTCCTAGGTATTTTTTCTGTTTCAACTCTTGATTTTTGTTAGCTTTAAAGATGTAACTGAAATCATATAGTTCTCTAGTGTAACTACATCAATTACTTGCCCTTATAGTAACAAAAAAATGCAGTGTCTGACAGAGTACAAGTCTCACATGATCTGGCTTCTGTGTTTATACAATTCCATTCATGTCCTCCCTTATTATATTCTAACACTATCTTTTTTTTGCTGTCCTGGAACCTTGCAAATCTTTTCCCACTTTTGGGACTTTGCATTTGTTCCCTCTTCACCTGAAATACAGTACTTTTTTTACTCTGCTGTGTTGAGGTTTTGATTCAAATTTAGTTTATTTGTTCAAATCTTACGTCCTTAGAATTATCTTCCCAGATGATTTTTATCTAAAGTGTCCACGTGCCTTAGGCACTTTGGGTTCACACAGAAACATAACAGACTATCAACCCAGAACGTAGGCTGGGTGTTTTAAACAAAACTACTCATTACTTGTGCTTCTGGGTTTTAAGTCTGAGATCAAGAAGTCCACAGAATGGGTTCTTGGTGAGAAGCAGAGAACTGGTTCTCTGCCTCCTGCTTGTGGTCAGCCAGCTTCCCACTAGGGCCTCATTTAGTCTTTCTCCCTTGTGTGCATATGGAGAAAAAGAAAAAAAAATTCTTGCTTAATAAAGGCCTTACCCTCCCATGACCTCATCCAAACTTAATGAAGTCCCAAAGACTTCCATATATTCACCTTGGGGAAGGGTATAGCTATTAGGTTCATAGAAGCACATTGCGCCTATCACATCAAATTTTTAAAAGTCCTTTTTGCCAATTATCATGATTTTCTCTCTCTCAACATCAATTTTTTCCCTTATAAAAATACAACTATCTTGTTCATATTTGGTAAATTATTTACTTTTCTACTAGATCTAGCTGCCAGGTTTTGTTCTTATTTAAATCCAAGAACCCGAGACAGTTGCCTATCATGTAGGAAATGTAGGTATTTTAAAAATTAGCAAATGGATAATAGTTGCAACAAAGCAGAAAGTTGTTAACAGCTTCTCTAGCTTAGCTTTTGGAGTGAATAGGAAATGATGTTGTCTTTATGGAACTGAAGACTCATGAGAAGATCATTAGGAAGGGAGACTCACAAGCTAAGTGGGGGTACACAGGTTCACACAATAAATTTTGGCACAGAAGTTTTAGAAATACGTGGTACCATAGGGATGTAGAGGTAAATAAAGCATGTTCTGCTTCCTGGTATTTGCCACTTGGGAGCTTTTAGCTCTGTGTGTGTTGGTAAGCGTGGAGAAGCCGTAAAATGATAATGTCAGTTAAAATTTTAGTTCTTCTGGCTCATTGGCTCCTAGGCTCCTTGAGTAAGCTGATCAGAAGTGAAGGTCTGAAGTGTGCACATCACGATTTAAGCAGAAAACAGGTGGGCCACTCAAGCAGGTTATATACGGGATCATATCAAAAAATGGGGAAGGTTCATGAAAATCAACATGGATAAAACCCAGTAAGTCAAGCCGCATGTCCAGGCCTGCAGGGGTCACTGGGGAGGAGGGAGTTGCCTGAATGCAGATGTATGATATTCAGCAGGGGAGCTATCAAAAATGCCTCTTTTCAATTTTACTAGTCCTAGGCCGGGAATATAGTTCAGTGGCACAAGCGCTTGCCTGGCAAGCACAAGGTCCTGAGTTCGATACCTAGTACCAAAAAATATCAATTTTACTGGTCCTGATAAGGTGTTGCACTGTCCATTGGTCAACCCAACCGAAAATCCGAGGGCCAGAAAAACTATCGTTTTAATTCTATGACATTTTACCTCATTATAGACAGAGAAGTGTTAAATAGCACGAATTTTCAAAGTTTTGTCCTCATTTATATCCATGGAATCTAAAAAAATGCTTAGCACACAGTAATTTCTCATTTGGGTATTTCAAAAATTAGTAGAGTAGACGAAAGATTGCAAATAAGATGAAATAAAACAAAAGAAATTTGTCAAAGCTTACATAGTATCCTGAGTGACTAGGAGGATGGAATACCTGAGTGTGGGTCATAGGCTATCTGAGTGCCTGGTGGAAGTTAGCACAATTTTTTTTCCCATTAGTGGTAGCTAATTTAATCATATTTTATTGTAATTACCAGCTATACAATGACTGCTTATGTACAAAAAGCATTATGTTAAACCCTTTAGAATTCAGTGAGGCAGATCTCTGAGGGGAAAATGTAACACGTTCTAGCTCGCACAAGTACAAAGTGCTGGGTCAGGGACTTCAACTTGATACCATGTGGTGGATCTAACAGAGAGATTCCAAGCTCTGTGTACAACAAGCAAAGAACTGCAAGTGTACATCCAGTGGTGAAAGAGAAAGCAGCTACATTTCTTGAAGATAACAGGAAGATATACTCAGAGCAGGTCTGCCTCAGCAGAAACAAAAAAGGTGGCACGAACGGAGAAGTGGTGTGGGATGACAGGAAATCAACAGTCACGGATAAATCTGGCTCTGAGATTTTAAAAGATGTACACCCCAGCTCAGGTGCCTTTCCCTGGCTGTCTGGATAAGATTGACAGGAATGATTGACAGGGTGCTGAGTCTTCTTAGGGGCTTCCAACATGCACATCTGTCCCAGGATTCACTCTGATTAAATTACTTATGTGAGGCGCAGTTCCTAAGACCCTTTAGGGAGGTTCCAGCCAGGAAAAGGTTAATGAGGCTCAGGCCAAGAGCTATAAGAAGCATAACCTCTGGCCAGGAGCTTTAGAGAATTACTGGGTCTTTGTTATTTTTATTTCTTGCTTCATCTTAGAACAATAGAAGGAGGAATGGCCCTGGGGTGTTGCCCAAATTCAGGTGTTGGGAGGAGTTGTCTTCAAGCCCCAATTGTGCTACCTGTACTAAACTCACACCTTTTCAATTTCAAACTCAGTACTTCTAACTAAGTACTCCTTATACTGTGCACATCTATTGCTCCTTCTTACTGTCATGATGTAACCATGTGGTTGATCTCACAGATAGATTCTGAGCTCTGTGTAAGGCAAGCAAAGACTGCAAAGCATACCTTTGATGGTGAGAGAAAATCAGCTAAGTGTTTTCAGGTCACAAGCAGTGAAATGGTGCTGAAATGCAGAAAAGGAACACTCCGCACCATGCAGATCAATCAGGTTTGCAGGTCCGAGAGCAAGAGAAAACAACGGGCAGCATGTGCTTCGGTCTGGGATTATAGGGAATGTTCTGATGGTAGTGCTCAAGCTCAAGTGGATGCAGGGCAAAGATTAGGGAGGGATGGCTCCAAAGTGCTCCCTGGGCTCAAGTTGGTAGGGAGGAGGGAATTCTTCAGCCCCCCAATAGTCTATCTGCACAATTAATTTCTAAAATTACTTTATCCCTTCCATTCTCCCTCTGTTGGATGAAAGATTTAAATGAGATCATCCTTACAATGTGCACACTTCTGAAATTCGGTGTAGAAGGTAAGTTGTGATTATTTGTCTGATATCACAGTATAATGAAGTAACCAAAGAGAGGAGGTTAAATTCTAAGGGAGCATAAAAACAGTGCTAATTGCTTACTGGAATAATGTGGAATCCTAAAGAAATATTGAGGAAGAAAACTCCAAAGTTAAGGCAATACCAGTTTCACTTCAGTAGAGATAGTGTGTGATGTGTTCTCAGTAAATAGACTTCAGAATTTTGTGCACAAGGAGTTAAGAATTGCATGTTACAAATGCAATGGCAAAGAAAGAAAGCACCTATATTCATTGACGTTAACAGGGAAAGTGCATTCAGAGCAAGTAGGTTAAACACCAACAGAAGCAAATAGTGGCAGAAGTGGAAAGAGAAGTGACTGGGGCAGCAGGGAGAAGAGGAGTGGAATGGAGATGAGTTAGGCTTTGGATTTGGAATGCCTCTCAGTGGGTCTTTGAGGATAGGACGCTGCTATGATAGGGAGCTGAGTTATCTCAATTGCATGTCCATGGCCTTTCCCACAATTCACTCAGTTCTAATTACACACATGATACGCAGCCCATTTGTATGAATGATCAACAAATTCTGAGTGAGGGAAGGGTATGCCAATGTACCTAACCCGTGTGCTCTCGCCTGGACCTTTAGCAGTTTCCTGAGGCTTTATTATTCTTGTTTCTTCCTTCCTCAGTGTTCCTGTCATGGACTCCTGGAGTCTCCTTGTGGAGGTGGTTTGTAAGTTCTTTCTGTCCTGAGTAAACAATTGGTCAAAACAAGCACAAATGGTAGCACAGTTTTATTAAAGGTAAGCTCTGCGAAATGAATTTGAGCCCAGTAAAAGTAGGAAGAGACGTAACCCATACATTGTGAGTTCAAGCCACCATGTAAGAGGGAACACTGGCAAAAACTCAGTGCGGACTCTTCTTTTTGTATCATTCACTTCTTGGGCTGACCTCAGGTCTAGGCCACCCTATTGAAAACCTGCCCTAGCTCTTGTGAGAACTCCATGCGCAGCGCTCTGGACACTTATCTGACCACATGTCCTAGGGTTTTGTAATTAACAGGTCACACCTACTTCCCCAGCCAGCTTTGCCACATCCTAATCTCCTGTTTTATTAGGACAATAGAGGAGGAATGGTGTTGGTGCTGGGGTGTTGCCCAAGTTAAGGTGAATGGAGGGGAGGTGGTCCCAGTGCCCCAATTGTACTGTAATACTAAAATGGTTATATTGTCATGTGGGTAATGTGTACTTCATGAATTTAAACTGATTTTCATTGGATGATTCATTGCATATGCAATAAGACTACTGAGTTCATGAAATACAATGACATTACCAAGTTTAAATCTCTTACTGAAATAGTTAATTTTGTATAAACCTGAGTTCTTTGTCTCTCAAAATTGAAGAATAAAATGGAAGACAAAAGGAAGAATTCAGGAGAGTGTTTATTAGAAATAATGATAGTAAGAAGAAAAACTCTTGGTGGAGACCCACCAAGGGGGGATTCTGAAGAGAGGTCAGAAATGTCTTCTTTGTTTTGACCTCATATATGGCAATTTGTCTTAAACAGGTGGCTTGGTGGATTTAGGGTTTAAAGAAAATTAGTTATTTAGCTAGTTCACAGGAAGCTGAGTTCAAAAGAAACTGGCTACTCTGCATTTTTCTGTTCTTCCAAGTCCAGCCCAGAGGTTAGGGAGGGGCTGTCAACTAACTTAGCACATCTTGTTCCTGGGAGGAGAGGTCTTGCGTTACCTCTTAACAGTGGGCTATTTTTTTTCTGACCCTATCATTAGACTGCTCTGCCTATTTATAATAATGGAACTAAAACTACTACAATACAAGGTAGCCTTTTAATTATATTGATTTTTGCAGCTGTCTTGTGATATCAGAGGATCTAAGAGATTTGTGGATCAAACAGTATTTGAGAGTTCTTAACGAGAGAAATGTCTCAATATTTTCCCACACATATTGATGTGAGTACAAAAAAGAAAGCACACTGCTTTTCCTTTATGCTCACAAAATACTTCACTTCTGATACCAAATATGTGTAATTTTCCCCACATTGATTGTCTCCATTCTCAGGACACCAAATGAGTATCCTATAATTCAGTTACACTACTATGGAATAAAAGCAAATCCCATAAGGTAAGTTTAGCCCTGTAAGACCAGCTTCCAATAGGAGATTGTGTCCCAAGGTTATCCATACTTTGGTCTGAGTTGGCTAAAAATTGAGGGTTCCTGTTGAGGTAGGAGATTAGGGCATGGCAGGCTGGGTGGGAAAGTTTGCATAACTTAGTCACCAAGTCCCAGGACACAGGCATAGAACAGTTTCTGAAGGCCTCAGCATGGAACCAATCAGAGGGTGCAATCTTCAGTTTTTCTCACCAGAATGCAAGCAAGTGACCTAGACTTGACGTGTGCCTGAGGAGTCAGAGGTACAAGGGACAGTCACACTGAGCTCTCTGCCTCTGGGCTCTCTCTTGCATCGCCCACTGTCACACCATACAGTATTTGGTGCATGAATAATTCAGTAACATTTTACTTCTTTTTACAACCTCTACACTGGGTGACCAGTACAACCACGGCTATCTTCCCTAGCAGGAACATGAACGCAGTCATCTTCCCCAGAACTGTGGTTTGTATTAAGTTTGTAAACTGAGGTACTGCTGTACTTGTTTTTCTACTTTTACTTGGCCCAAGCTTGCTCTGCAGAGCATATTTCTTTTCCTATCTATATTAAAGGTAAATCCTTACTGCCTCTTGTGCTTGTTTTGACCAGGTCTTTGCTCAGGACAGAAAGAACCTAGAAACAATCTCTAAAAGGAGACTCCAGCACCCCCAAACCTGGTAAAACTGTGACCCACCTCTTCGGGTTCAATCATTTATGGTCAATGATGGCTCACAAAACTGAAAGGAATGTCTACTTTTATTAGTATAGTGCAGATGATATGGTAAAGGATAGAGATAAGTAGCCAGATAAAGACCGTACATAGGGAAGGGTCCAGAAGGGTCCTGAGGACAGTAGCTCTACCCACTTGGAGCTGGCATGCTCCACCCTTCTGGAGGAGGAACGAGTTCACTAATCTAACAGCTCTCTGAACCCCATCTCAAGGGATCTTCATGGATGCCTCAAAAGTAGGAAAGATGTGTTATTAACTCAATCTGTAGTGCCTCTCTCTTCTGCAGAGGATGGGAGGAAGGGCTGAAAGTTCCAAGTTTCTAACTATAACTTGATCTTTCTAAAAATGTGGCACACCTTGAAGCTATCAGTGAATTACTTCACAGGAACAGAAAATGTTCACATTACCCAGGAAATGCCAAGGGCATGGGGAGTTCCATGTAATGTAATTCTATCACCTAGGAAATTCCAAGAATTTTAGCACCTCTGTGTCAAGACCTGGGGACAAGAGACCAAATATGTATTTCCTATCATATTGCAGTAAATCATGGAAATTTTTCAGAATTCAACCAACAGTAAAAGCCTATGTCTGAATATATACTCTGCAGTTTCTAGCCCAGTGATGCAAGATATATTATTAACTCTGTGAGGATAAATTATTAGGTTTTTGTGAAGACAAAATTATATGAGGTATGTAAGTGCTTAGTAAACAGTGCACCTAGTATTGTGATAAATCAAGTTCTAATGTTGTGAACAGGCCTACCAGAGTGCTACATTGTGGAAGCTGCAATTGGTCTTTCGAAGTTTAAAAGATCTGTGCCTGACAGCCAGCAGGAAAATAGAGACCACACACCTACAGCTGAAAGAAACTGAATTTTGCCAACAGCCACATAATCTTGGAAGAAGAACCTGAAGTTCAGAGAAAAATGGCACCTGGCCAATATCTTGATTGCTCACAGCCTTCTAAGATCCTAAGCAAAAGACTTACTAAGCTATACCTGGAACCCAGCCCAAGAAAACCATAAGAAAATAAATAAATATTATTACATGCTGCATTTGTGTGAATTCTACAGATGACTTCTGATGATAAATACACTCTGGACAACTAGATACATCTGATCTTCATCCCAATTTGTTCAGAAATGGGATGCACATCACAGTGATACTTCTCTCTCCTTTTCACATAGGTGCTCACTTGCTGCGGTGAGAATGGTGAAAATGAGAAGAAGGTCAAGTTAGCTACATACTAGCCTGGAGCTGAGCTGTATAGTTCAGTCCCACCAGACTCCTTTAGGGAGGGTATTTATCTCACAGTCCCAAATAAATTTACTTCTGGATTTCTTTGGTGACTCTCCAGAGAATTCCATAGACGTCTGATCAATTGGAAAACACAAGTCAAAATCTTTTTTGAAGAACTTTGGGCTTTTGAAAATTAGAACATTGGATTGTTCATTATATTTTTAATTTATAATTATTAGTTACTATTAAAAGTTAACACTGTGAATTACATACATCTTGAGATTTACTTTATATTTTTATATTATAAGATTTCTAATCAACTGTTCAAATTTTCTCATCAGTTATTTTCCCAGGCATTGGTAACACTTCTGATAAAATTCTAATGTACATGAAAATTATATATATGTATTTTAATGAGAAATGGGGAGAAATGATAAACTTATTTGCTAAAAAATACAAAATTCCATACTTGTATGGGAGTGTAATGCATGCAACATTTTCATTGCCTATTCTATTGTGTTAGTTAGATTTCCATTGCAGATTTTTTTTAAAAAAAGAAACTTATTTGGAAAAAGATTTATTTTTCCTCATGGTTTCATAGTCTTTAGCCCATGGTCACTTGTCTTTAGTCCATGGTCTGAGGCCGAAAATTCTAGAACATCATTCAAGGTTGCTCTACCTCTGGCAGCTGAAAAGTGAACAGGACCGGCAGGAAGGGGCTGGTTCCCCAAATTCCCTTAGAGGTTGCATCTCCATTGACTTGACTTCCTTTAGTAGGCCCAGTCTCCTCCTCCAGATTCCACCTCCCAATTCCTGCTGTAGCCTGGAGCCCAAGCTTTTAAAAACTGGGCCTTTAAGGGGCAGCAACTCTAAACTCTAGCAACCTTGCAAGTGCTTACACACACATACACACACACACACACACACACACACACACGTGCACACACACACACACACAGAATTTAGTACTTTTACTTCTTCAATCTACAAACTACGTCTTTCTATAAAAGGAAGTAAATTCTATTTTAAATGCAAACATAATGTGTTCTCTCAAAGTTTAAACAACAGACAAAAATATGGACTAATGAAAAATATCCTTTGAGGGGAAGTAATATGAATTGGACATACTTGATGTTAAGTGTTATTAGATCTGTAAATTGTTAGTTTTTTCATTTAAAACATAACCTTTGAAATACTAATTTCAGTGTGTGAGCCTTCCTAGGACAAAGTCAACCTATTTCCTCTCTTTATTGTTTCTTACCGCATTTTGAAACACTAAGAAACTTGACGTGTATCCTTTTACCAGCTACCAGCAACACCTGAATGGTAATTTTTACTTTAGCTTCTCTTGATATTGACTATAAGAGAGGTTATGTGACTTTGGCTTTAGTCCCAAGTCATTGTTTATTGGAAGCAGTTCTCAAGAGTAGCCGGGATTTGAATTACAAAAAGGAAGTTGGATATATTACTGTGCATTTCTAGAATAAGGTTATATTTAATCTTTGGTGTATTTCTTGCACAAAGATAAAGGGTCCTTACTGCTTCTTTGCTTTATCTTCAAGGAGAATTTTAACTTCTTGTACCACTGGCAGGAAATTTCTCTCAAGTGATCATTATTCCTCCCATAAGGAAGGGTGTATAATAGTATCAGAAAAACATAAAAAATAACCCCCAGGACTGATCTTCAATTTCAATTATAATTAATTACTTAAACCAACAAGCATATAGAACACTTCTAGAAGGTCCTGTAAAATCAGAACAGAAACCACTCTGAGTAAAAACCTTAATTGGTATACTGTAGTGGTGTTTGGAATGTGGATTGGATATTGCGATGGTGTTGCAATATGTCAACCTACTGTTAGGTTTTCGGCCCAAGCAAAAAAAGAACAAAATAAAAAAAAAGCCTTTATTGTGGGCACAGAGAAGACCACAGCAGGAAGGAGGGATGTGGAACTTCTGAGGGTCTGGCTGATAGAACAATGGGTATATAGGGCCAACTAGAGGTAGGGTTTAGGGGCTGGTCTGTGTGACATGGCAGATAGTGATTGGGCAAAAGGCAGGAAAAAGGAAACAGGATATTGTAAAAGGGAAGTAGGAAGTTGTAACTCGACCAAGGGGAGGAAGGTGGGACTTGGCACATGGACACCAGTGGCCCGTACCATATTGGCTTGCTGCCACGATGACTTAGCAGAATTTTCATTAAGGCAGAAAACCCATCACGTACTTTTTCAGAATTTCTGGAAATTGCTTGTTTTCTAAGATTTCCTATATTACATGCTTCATTAGAGTAAATATCCAGGGAGATTCTGGCAGGCTTTGAAAGGCAGAAGAGAAGCAAGAGTCAGTGTGTAGCTCACCCACTTACTGTGGCTCTGCTGACTCAATTCCTTGGTGTGAAGCTGAGCCAGGCTTGCAATTGCTTGATTTGTCCCTAGATAATTCTTCTGTTTCTCTGGCTAGATGCATATTAGCTCTGTGGCAAAGTATTCCAAGTTCTGCAGCTCAACCTTGTCACCAAGGACAGAGGTAGTAAGAAATCACCCAGGTTTCAGTATCTGTGGTTGGTTTAAACTAGATGCATAGAGTGGAGAAGCAGTGTTCATAAAGATGGATCAGTTAATCCCAACTGACGGAGCTAGGGCATGTGCAGATGTGTTTTATGGTGACAAGAATGGTAGTACTAATAAAATTGGGAGTGAATTGGAAACTTTGATGTGATTGAATAATTGAGTAAATAGATTTAAAGAGATGATCCAGACTATGTGGATACTAAACTTTTGTGAAAGTAAAGGTACATTGTCTCCTTGATTGGCTTGGGCTCTCCCCTGAAGTTTAGTAAAATGCACTTTTTGTGGTGTCTAGATGGACTGTGGATGTTCCCTCAGCCCTTCTTGCTCTGCTACCCAGCTGCCTGAACTAAGCATATTTGTTAGTGGAGCCCTTCCACCTAGATATTTCTGCCCCAAAGCCAAGTGGTTTACTTTTCTCTCACTGCTGGGACAAAATACCCAGTACCCAAAGTTAAAGAGGGAAAGGTTTATTTAGCTCACAGTTTGAGTCCATAATCAGCTGCTCCAAGGCAGGGTGGCACATGGCAGAGCGGCAACCACTTGTGGCAGCAGAAGACAGCAAAAGCAACAAGAGGGAACCAGTTCATGATGGCCAGAAGGTAGCAAGGGAACAAAAGGTCACAACAGTGTCTTTCGGCCCCC
>NW_004955447.1:6910301-6918905 GCF_000276665.1 Chinchilla lanigera | reverse complement strand
GATAGCCTCTTTAATAAATGGTGCTGGAAAAATTGGCTTGCTACCTGCCAAAGACTGAAAATAGACCAAGGCCTATCACCATGCACCAAACTCAAGTCAAAATGGTTCACAGATTTCTGCGGCTTTTGTTTTATCCAGACTACCAGAATTAGGGCAAACTACTCAGTGGACTGATTTAGTAATCATACACCCTTAATCCCAACATCACACACTCTAGATTCAGCCACCTCTGACAAAACCCAAGGCTGCATGAGTGGGACGTCCAGACACAAACCATAACAGTGACCACGGCCAGAATCCTTTAAACATTGGGCCAAATAAACCTCTCCTCTTTATATTGTGAGTGTGAAGTGCTTGTTTCCTGATAGAGAAACTGACTAGTAGAATTGTAGATTTGTTACAGGATTTCAGAACAGGCTTTCTAAAATAATGGTTCCTGAATTCTCGTGGCTCTAATATCACTTTGTGCTTTAAATCTCTTCATTTTAATTCATATAAATACTTCTTGTGTTAGCATTTATATTTTTCTCTTATAATGCAAATAACTATGAATTATTTTCTGGAAAACAAAAGATTTGGAAACATAATTGTTTGACTTAGTGATCATTTTGGAAAATTTTTATCTGTTCTTCATCTTTATTCATTCCTTCATGAAACTCTTCCCCTTTTTCCTCCAATAGTTGATGGGCATCTTTCATACACTGGGTAATAGACTTCAGTTTGTTTTGCAACCATGAATATAATGATCCGGTAGAAGAGCTAAGTCGTAGGAAAGCGAACAAAGTAATTTGGTTTATGATAAGTAAAACCAGGGAAATCACAGTAGTGCTGTGAATGAGGAAAGTATGTGTGGTGGAATATATTATTCAGACAAGGGTGTCAGGGAAGGCTTCTCCAATGAAGGAGAAGCTAGGACCCAAGAAAGGACATGCTCCTCATACATACAGCCCGTGAAAAATAGGGACTGGGATGGGCTCAGAAACCTGTCCTGAGGTTAGAACAGCCACATGAGCAGCTGCGAGGTCAGAGGTTCAGCTGACCTGGGGATGTACTTAAAACTGTGAATATTTTTCATGGCCTACTTATTAGTAATTCCCTAAACATAGTGTTTTGTTTAGTCAGTAGATAACTGTGATGTGAAGGCTTTCTGACCACAAAATGTAGCTATTTTCTCCATTGCCTATAATATTGCAGAAGTAAAAAGTTGCAGAGACACATTTATATACGTATTTTGTTTTAGTTTAATGAACACTCTATAGTCACTAATTATGGTCATTTTTGTTGATAGTAGGTTTTTTATTTTATAAGGAAAGCAAAATTCCTTGTCAAATATAAAGATTCCTAGTGAAATTCAAAGCAAGAGCACAAACAGTATTTAATTATTACTGTGGAAACATTAGAGTATCTGACTTTCTAAAGCTAAAGGTTTAAAACAATAGTAATTCCTTTGACTCTTATGTGACTGACCAATTAGCCATTTAAAAAACAAATAAGTTATAAAAATGGGCTATTCTTTTTTCCTACATGAGGCAATAATGTCTTCTCATTTAGTATAATTGTCAATTATATTAAGCAGTCTGCAACAAGATCATGATTGTCATAATCATTATCACTGTCATTATCATCAAAAGTTTCAAAAAATAATTTACAGCACTAAACTCTATTAAACTTAGAAGAGTTGAAGCTAAATGGAATCTTTATGTTAAAGAAATCTTGACTTTTTTCTGTGTCTTAATATCAATGCCTGGGGTTTACATAAACACCAATATTTTACAAAATTGCATCCACTGATCGAGGATTGAGTGAGTTACATGGAAAAGGAAAAAAAGAAAAGCAAATCTCTGGGAGAACTCTAGATGGGAAAGGAGTAGAAAAGCTACGCTGTGTTATGTGTGTGGAACTTCATGTACCTGTGAGCTAATTTAATGTTAGGGAGTCACAATTATTAACACAAGAATTAATAAGACTGTCATTATATAAATATAACTTGTATCAAAGCACTTATAAATAAACATGAATGACCACTACATCTCCTGAAACCTGCTGAACTTAAAAATAGACTTAAAATAATACTTCTCTTAATGCAATTAATAAGATAATGAAAATATATCTATAACCAATTATTTATTATACAAATATAAAAGGACGACAGATACCTCAGCATTGATTTATTTTTCTTAATTTATATACATATTGAATAATGAAACATAATTCTTGAAACCAATTTATGTTCTTTCAACCTATGACACTTTCCAAAGTTCTGTCTTGTGCTGACCTAGAATACATAAATCTAGTAAAAGAGTAATAACTGGAATAATGTGTTTCTCTACAAATACTTGTTAATTAAATGTCTAAAATATTTAAGTCTAATTGTTTAAGATAATTCAGAAATAGCTAGTGAAAAATGCAAACTGGTGATCTGTGAATTAATTAAAGGAATGTAAGAATCTTAAATAATTTTAATTATATGCTATGCTCTACATTTGATGGCCTGTTGATTTTATATATTGTTGAGGCTCTATCAGGGAATAAAGAACAGACATGCTACAGTGCACATCTCTAGCTTGAATAAGTATGACACTTTTTATATCCATTGACCATTTTCAAACATCCATGGATCCATTAGTTTGAGCATGCCAGAGTGGTCATGTCTATAATTCCAGCACTCTGGGAAGCTGAGGCACAAAGATCACACATTTGAGCCCATGAAGTGCAACTTAGTGAGTGAGTGAGACCCTATCTCAAAAGAGAGGAACCGGCTGAGGATGTAGTGCAGAGTGAAAGTCATTGGTTAAATCCACAGTACCACCAAAAAACCCAAAACAAAACAAAACAAAACAAAAGAAGAAACAGCAGTGCTTTGACATGTATTTTGTTATCATATTATTTTCTACTTACGTATTTTCTTAGTTATTTAATGCAGTGATAATATTGAATAACAGCGAAGTACAGGATCTCTGTTCCATGGAGTTATCTGCAGGTCATGTGGGCAGCTGTGAGAACTTCACTTACACTCCTGCCTGTGGTGGGAGGAGCAAGGAGCTCTGGATGCAGGATGCTCTTACCTGTGATAGCTTGATGCACCTGAACCAGCCACTCTTTTATCTTGAACACGTAAGTCCAGGCATGTTCTTACATTACATGTAAAGAAGGCTGGTGGGATCACTCAAGAACTTTTCAAACTTCTATTTGGGCCACATTTACATTAATATAATATATTAATATATTATAATATATTAATATTATAATATTATGGCCAGGTTGGCCAGGTTGTATCACAAGGCTGGCTCTAGAATGAGAAAGGAAGGCATGGTATAGTGCTTGGTGTTATGTGCTACTTAGATCCTTGGCTAGGAGCAAAGGATGTGTTACCCACTGCAGGGCTGCTCAACTTCTCTCTCTAATCTGCTTCTTTCCATTACATTCCACAACTGTTGGGTCCAACAGTGTCCTTTAGTTCACTTCCTACCTTAATCTTCACATCAAAGAATATTTTTCAAGGAATCTAATCTGCAGCATGCTGCAAGATTCCACAGAAAAATCATGATGGTCAAGGAACATGTAAAGAATGGAAGTGGTCACGGCCTTCATTTCTAGCCTAACCATCAAGTAGGTGAATTTTCATCATTCTTAATAATCACATGAAGACAATTTTAAAACTATCAAATAGCTTGCTATGGCATTGAAGGCCCTCTTCCACTTAGCCTTCACAGTTGTTTCAAAAGTTGTCTTCCAAATCTCTTTTATAATTTGCTAATGTTGTAGCCAGCCAGTATTATAACTAATTGGTACTCCTATTTTATCCTTTTTTTTTGGTACCAGGAATCGAACACAAGACCTTATGTTTTCCAGGCAGGCACTGTAGCACTGAGTTATATTCTTAGCTCATCTCTTCTCATACTTTTTTTTTTTTTTTGTCTTTTTGAGAGAGGGTCTCGCTATGCAGTTCAGGCTGGCCTCAAGCTCACCTTGTAGTCCAGGCTAGACTTGAACTTGAAATAATCTTGTGCCTTAGCCTCCCAAGTGCTAAGTGTGATTACAAGTGTGCGCCACCACGCCTGTCCCCCTTTCTTATTCTTGATCATCTTACTGCCTCAGTTAGAATGTTACTGATTCTCCTGCCCGCTCAGATTTAGCTTTTCGCTCGAAATTTTATTCAAATCTTATTTTTTACTTGTTACCTCTTCTAATTCTCCCCAGTTGAAAGTGATCTGTCCTCCCACAACACATTGTACTTCTCTTTTTGTACCTACCATATCCTATCTGATAATTTACATTCTTGCCATACATCCTGTTGAGATTTCCATGGGTGGGATTTTGTCACAGTCATCTTTTCCATTACTCACACTTTGAACAAGATGAGTTAACATAGCTTCTTGTTAAGCATAAACAAGTTAACTATATAAGAAAATCCATGTATTAGCCACTGTCTTACATTAAATTTTCTGATATGGAAATATATAGGAGTAAAAAAAAAGTTAAATTTTAGTTTATTAGTACATGTGTGCAGGATGTAACATTTACATTATTTGTGGGAAGTTGGAAAAAGTACCTAGCACATCTTATTTCCTTTCTTCATCTCTTCTTTTCCTCCTTCCCTTCTTCATTGGTCCCTTGATCTCCTTCCTTTTTGTTGGAACATGTGTTCAGTGCATAATATTTACATTCCCTGTGTAGAGTTAGTTATTTTTTGAAAAACAATAGCCATGATTCTTTCACAGGATAAATATATGGCAAATGTAAAAAAGCAGAGAAAGCTGCAACCTCAATCTGTGAACTAGAAATGAACAGAAGATATAGCCCAAGCTGAGGATCTCAATCTTGATCTCTTATTTATTGACATGTAGTATTGTATAGAAATCAGAGAACTATTGTTACACACACACACACACACACACATACATGCTCATACACATGTACACAGAGATTAGTATATGCATATTATTTTGAGGGACCTAGGATCTTCTCCAATCAGATACAGTAAGATATGCAGACATAGACATGGAAGTTGCAAAGAAAGAAATATTTAAGGACCATTCTCTGGAGAGAGGAGACTTCCAACCTGGAGAGAGTCCTGTGGAGAAGCATTATGGCCAGTCAAGTGGCAGAGGGAGTAAAGAAAAACTGGATCCAGGTCTGTGTTGAGGCTTCTGTGGGAAGAATGGGCCATGAACAAGGTTAGGATTGGCTAATCTGAACAATTTCAGTGAGTTCCTGTCCTTGTTTGATATATTGCTGGCCCTAGGGTGACTGGGGTAGAGGAATTGTGATCTACAGGGTTAGAGCCCAATAGAGGGTAGGTGGATTACTTATTTTGTGTATGAAAGGCCCATTTATAGAAGACACCATGAAATTCAACATTCTAAATACAGAAAACAAAGGCAAGATTAATACCAACCTACATGTGACACTCATGCACATATTGATATTTTCCTTTCCTGGACACATGGGCCATACTGTGACAATCACATAGTGTTAGTTGATAGTCTATTCTCAATGAATGCTTTCATCTGATTAAAAAAAAAAATGTATGGAAGCTATTAATGCAAGACTTGTATTTGTCCCCTGGAGAATACCTAACTCAAATCATATATATATATATTTTTGATGCCCTTTGGTTGACCACACTAATTTGTTAAAGTCAGTTACATCCCACAGAAGAACTTACTTACCAAGGAATAATTGTGTAGCAGTTGTTTCTTTTACTCATCTCTCAACACATGAGCTTTTCACATTCATAACTGAAGGTAATCAAATCTATTTTGCTCAATTGAAACTCAATTATTTTTAATTATTTAAGTTACTCACTTATTTTCAATTTCATATAGTTCTGTGCTATAGCTAATCAAATCAATATTTCATCAGTTCTTCTTATATGTTCATTGTGAAGTAGCAAGTATAAATCCCGACTCTGTATTTTTATGTAGGACCTTTTAGATTTCAAAGTGTATGGTTTCTGGGTTGGAGATGCTATTATGTATGTCAATCCTAACATACTACTTTTGGAAATTCAGCAACCTTAAAATAGTTAATATTGTTTTTTATTTTAAAAATAAAAATTGAATAAAACAACAATGAAGACAAAATCAAAACAGTACAAAAACAACAAAAACAATACATGACTTCAAAACAAAATAATAGGAATTTACAGTGGTTACTACATTACATACTGTTATCTTCAATGAAGTTGCTCAGTCCACCAGACATAAGAATGTAGGATTGATCAGACAATCAAAGACAGTAACAAGTAATACAAAAAGAGCTGGAAATAATGCAGAGCTTCACCACACAAGATGGTAGGAGTTCAACAATGGTTCTTATACTGCATATTGTTACTTTCAGATCAGTCATTCTGATTATCAGATTCAACCTTGCAAAATTGGTCCAAAGAAAAGAAAATTTTAAGCATTCACAGTTCCTTTCAATAAACCACAAACATCAGCAATATACCTATTCCAGATATCCTTATATATACATATAAATTTTGTTTTTCATTTTAAAGAGAAAAGAAAAAAAACCAAAATAACAAAATCAAATACATAAACAAAACAGCATAGAGAACAATAAATATGATACAGAATTTCAAAACAAGGCGATAGGATATTACCAGTGGTTGCTACACCACATAATGCCACCTTCAGACTGGTTGCACATATAACCAGATATAGGAATTCAAGATTGATCAAACAATTACATGTTAACAGTTCCTTTCAATAAACCAACAGATATTAGTAGTACAATTATCCTAGCTATCCTGTATATTTCTCCCTCTTCCTTCTTTCTTTTTCTTCTCCCGTCCTTCATCCCAGTTGCTCCTTCCTATCTGAGCAATTTCTTTTCCCTTTCACAATGTCTATTGGACCTTCCAAATTTTATTTACTCTTTCAGGTTCTTACAGTAGTGAGGAAATACCGTGTTTACACATGTAAATCTGATTTATTTCACTAATGAGTATGGTCTCTAGTTGCATCCAGTTACCTATAAAAGCTTCTAGTTTATCTTTCTTTATAGCTGAGTAATACTCCATTGTATAAAAATACCACATCTTTTTTATCCGTTCTTCAGTTGATGGACATTTGAGTTGTTTCCAAGATTTAGCTATTACAACGTGTGCTGCTAAAAACATGGGTGCACATATATCACTGTGGTATGATGTTTTCAGTTCTTATGGAAAAATACCCAGGAGGGAAATAGCTGGATTAAATGTGACTTCTAATCCTAGTTTATTGAGGAATCTCCAGACTGATTTCCACAGTGGGTGCACCAGTGTACACTCCCACCAACAATGGAGAAGAGTTCCTTTCTCCCCACAGCCCCTCCAGCATTTGTTATGGTTTGATTTCTTGATGATAGCCATCTTTTCTAGGGTGAAATGGAATCTCAGTGTTGTTTTAATTTGCATTTCTCAAATGACTAATGATGTTGAACATGCTTTCATGTATTTATTTGTCAATTGTATTTCTTCATGTGAGAAGTGTGTATTCACCTCAGATGCCTATTGTTGTATTGGGTCTTTGGATTTTGGGGGCCTGAGGTTTTTTTTTTTTTTTAATTCTTTATATGTTTGAGACAGGAGTCCTTTGTCTAAGGGACTTGGCTAAAATTTTTTCCCAATTCATGGGCTCTCTTTTCATCCTGTTGGTGATTTCTTTTGATGTGCAAAAATTTTTCAACAAGATGAGATCCCAGTTATTGATTCTTTGAAGTATTTCCAGTGTAATTTTCTTTTTGTTCATGAACTCTCTACCTACCCCTATGTCTTCAAGACTTCCATCGAATTTCTTTTCCAATAGATCTAGTGTTTCTGTTTTAATATTTAGATCTTTCAGTCATTTTGACTTTATTTTTGTGCATGGTGATAGGCTTGGGTCTAGTTTTAGTCTTCAGCATATAGAAAGCCAGTTTTTCCAGCACAGTTTATTAAAGAGGCTATCTTTCTTCCAGCGAACATATTTGGCACCTTTGTCAAAGATAAGGTGGCTGAGTGTCTTTGTGGTTGTGTCTGCATCTTCCAGTCTGTTCCACTGATTTTCAGGTCTGTTTCTTTGCCAACACCATGCTGATTTTACCACAATAGCGTTGTAGTATAATTTCCAATCAGGGATTTTGGTACCTCCTGCCTTGTCTTTGTTTCCCGGGATTGCTATTGCTATTCTAGGTCTCTTCAGGTTCCAGATAAATTTTAGGAATGTTTTCCCTATGTCTGTGAGGTATGCCAATGGTATTTTCATTGGAATTGCATTGAATCTATATAACAGTTTTGGGAATATGGCTATTTTCACAATGTTGTTTCTTCCTATCCATGAACAAGGAATATCTTTCTAGTTTTTTAAATCCTCTTCAGTCTATTTTTTCAGAGTAGTATAATTTTCACTGTATAGATCTTTTACTTCTTTTGTTAGATTAAACTGTAAGTATTTCAGTTTTTTAGATGCTGTTGTGAAAGATATGGCTTCATTTCTCTCTCAGTATGTTTGTTGTTTGGGTATAGGAATGCTATTGATTTTTGAGTGCTGACTTTGTATCCAGCTGTGCTACTGAATTTGTTTTTTAATTCTAGGAGTCTTTTGGTGGAGGTTTTGGGGTCTTCTATGTAGAGTATCA